>NW_023270265.1:13531324-13531878 GCF_011800145.1 Mirounga leonina | reverse complement strand
ATAGATAGATAGATAGATAGATAGATAGATAGATAGATAGATAGATATGATAGATAGATGCTCTGTCAACTTAAATGCCCTAGAAACAGTGACCAACCAGTAAAAGTGAACATCACTAGTGCCCAGATTTCAGTTTCTAAATCTTGCAGGAGTGAAAGTGATAGAAAGACATTTTCAGACACAACAAACTAGAGAGTTTGCCTCAAGCAGAATACCCTAAAGGAAATTCTAAAATGAAAATGGCAGAAAATGATCTCAGATTAATGATGGAATTAAGAGCAGAGAATGGGTTAAATATGTTGTTGAGTTTAAAATACACATACTGAATTTAAATACATTATAACACTAGTATATTGTTCAGGAGTGATGTAGATAAATTTAAAATGTTCTAAGGTCTTTACATTATTCAAGAGAAGGGTGAATTTACCACTCAATGTTAGATTTTGATAACTTTAAAATGCTTTTTATAATTTCTATTATAGCTACTAAAAGAATAGGAAAAGAGTATATAATCTCCAAACTAAGAAAAAGTAACAATGGGCAAGACAGAAAAA
>NW_023270265.1:13480520-13531314 GCF_011800145.1 Mirounga leonina | reverse complement strand
AAAGAAAGAAAGAAAGAAAGAAAGAAAGAAAGAAAGAAAGAAAGAAAGAAAGAAGAAAGAAAGAAAAAAGAAAGAAAGAAAGAGAAAGAAAAGGAAAGAAACACAGAGGGTGGTGCAAATAAAAAGCATCTAAGAGAATAGCTTGAAGCCCAAAGATACCAGTTATTACAATAAGTGGTAAGTGGATCAAATGCTTAAGGTAAATGATGAAAAACATCAAGAGACAAATCTAAAGCACAAGGATATGAAAAGGTTGAAAACAAAAGGGTGTAGGGGAGCCTGGGTGGCTCAGTCGTTAAGCGTCTGCCTTCAGCTCAGGTCATGGTCTGAGTCCTGGGATGGAGCCCCGCATCGGGCTCCCTGCTCAGCAGGAAGCCTACTTCTCCCTCTCCCACTCCCCCCTGCTTGTGTTCCCTCTCTCGCTAGATCTCTCTCTGTCAAATAAATAAATAAATAAATAAATAAATAAATAAATAAATAAATAAATAAAATCTTTAAAGAAAAAAAAAAGGGTGTAAAAAATGATGCAAACACCAGCCAAAAGAAAGTTGGTGTAGTATATTACTTTTAGACAGCATGGAATTCAGGCGAAAGGCATTAATCAAGAGGTTCACTGGGAGTATATGACCATTCTAAATTTGCATACACCTAAGAGCAGGATCTTAAAATACATAAGGCATACATACAAAACAAAGCATATATATAAATTGAAAATTCTACTTGTAGACTTGCAGTTTTTGTTCTCTCAGACCTCTGATTGATTTCTTGGGGGTTCAGAATGATTTGATAACTATTTAGCTGTGTTTGAGGGATGAGACAAGCTCAGGGTCCCCCTACTCCTCTGCCATCTTAACTCCTTTCTCTAAAAATTGAAATTCTAAAGAGATAGACAAGTACAAATAATAGATGGAGATTTTAACCCATCTCTTTTAGTAATTAATAGGCCAAGTGAACAAAAATCATTTAAACTATAGAAAGAAAACAGCCCTCTACTAGCCAAAGCCAGAGGCCTCAGAAGAAATCGACCCTACCAGCACCTTGTTCTTGGACCTTCAGCCTCCAGAATTGTGAGAAAATAGATTTCTGTTGTTTAAGCAAAAAAAAAAAAAAAAAAAAAAAAAATCAGATTATGGAAGAACATGACATAGCCAACTGACCAAAGAACATATATAGCAGTTGCATACAACTACTGCAGAATATAATTTTGTCAAGCCCTTGTGACCCATATTATATGCTCACACCAAAAATAATCACACCTTGGAACATAACGTAAGTTCCAATTTATTCCAAAACCCATATTAAAATCATATGCATTTTCTGAACCAAATGCAATTATGCTAGTAATTAGAAACAGAATGATAACTGGAAAAACCCCATATACTTGAAACCTAAGAAATGTATTTTCAAATAATAGAACAAAAGAATAATCATAATCAAAATTAAAATAACTTTTAAACTGATAATGAAAATACTACATTGAAAAGCTTTTGTGAGACAGCTAAAGCAGTATTTAGAGGAGAATATATAGCCTTAAATACATATAAAGAAAAGAAAATACATCATTTTTTGTAATAGCCAATATATGAAAACAACCCAATGGATGAATGGAAAAAGATGTGATACACACACATGCACACACACACACACGAATACTATACAGACACAAGAAATGAAATCTTGCTATTTGCGACAACATGGATGGACATTCAGGGCATTATGCTAAGTGAAATAAGTCAGACAGGGAAAGATTAATACCATATCTCATCTGTATGCGTAACTTAAACAAACAAAACCAAACTCATAGATCTAGAAAACAGATTGGTGGCTGTTAGAGGGAGAGTTGGGGGTGGGCTAAATAGGTAAAGGGGGTCAAAAGGTACAATCTTTCCATTATAAAGTCTGGGGGATGTAATGTACAGCATAGTGATTGGAGTTAATAATACCGTGTTACATATTTGAAAATTGCTAAGAGAGTAGACCTTAAAAGTCCTAATCACAAGAAAAATAATTTTGTAACTATGTGTGGTGATGGACATTAACTGGACTTACTGTGATGATCGTTCTGCAGTATATACAAATACTGAATCATGATACTGCATATTTGAAACTAATATACTATTTTATGTCAGTTATATACCTCACTTTAAAAAACTGAAAAAAAGAAAATAAGAATATTATGAATAAGTTTATGCCAATAAATTTGAAATGGACAGATTCCTGGAAGAGTATTAAAACTAACACAATCAAAATGGAAAACTTGCAATAGGTCTAAAATTTCAAGGAAACAAATTCATAATTAAAAACATTCTACAATAAAAAGTTCAAGCCTAGGTGGCTTCACTGGCAAGTTCTCCAAAATAATGAAATAGAAATGATTTCAATCTTATACAATTATATGAGAGAAAAAGAAATTAGGTTGGCATAACATCCATACCAAAACCCCAAAAGGAAACTGTGAGAACAGGACAGGTCAATTTCACTTACGAGTATGTATGCATGTAGCTTAAAGCAGCAGCAAATTGAATCCAGAAATAAAATGTTAGAAGATAATTTTCAAAGAAAGTGTAATTATTACTCTCATAATATTTTTTTAAAGATTTTATGTATTTATTTGACAGAGATTGAGAGATGAAAGCACAAGCAGGGGAAGTGGCAGAGGGAGAGGGAGAAGCAGGCTCCCCGCAGAGCAGGGAGCCACCAGGGCCCTGGGATCATGATCTGAGCCGAAGGCAGATGTTTAACTGACTGAGCCACCCAGGCTCCCCTCTCATAATATTAAACATACACAAGTCAAAGATTTTATTTAACTCATCAGTTAATGAGGGAACCCATAGCTGTTTCATAGGAAAATTCCAAAGAACCACACATCAATGCTGAAATTTACAAATAGATAATAAACTGACTTTTACCATAGGGGGTAGGAAGAAGGACCAGTTGTACCTCCACTGGGCAGAATTAACTTGCATGTATACAAGTAAGAATCATTTGCATTGCTGTTAGTTATGTACAATTTACAGAGTTGTAAAATAGCTCAAAGACTACAAAAAGCATAGTTCCCATAAAATCAGAAAGCCTAAAATTAGAAAATTTCCAGTTTACCTTTGAGAACATCAAGTAATCCTTTTGATTCATTTCAGGGCCTTTCACAGTTTTTCCTGGCAATATAAAAAGGGTAATATATCACAATCAAGTTGGGTTTATTCTAGGAATGCCATATTGATTTAACATTGTAAAACCAAAGAATATAATTCATCACACTAATGGATTAAAGAAAATCCTATGGACAGCTCAATAGATGCAGAAGAAAAATTCTGATGAAATCTGATATCCATTCTTGATTTTGAAAAAGAAAAGAAAATACTTAGCAAGTTAGGAAAAGAAGAGAATTACCTTAATCTGGGAGCAGATAGCTACAGCAAACTTAGAGCGGACATTCATTTATTTAATAGTAAATACTATTCCCCGCCTATAAACCAAGTATTGTCTTGGACTCATCTCCTGAAAAGTATGGGGAGCGGGGAGTGGAACCGGGGAGACTGAGTCCACCGCCCAACCAGGCTTGGATATTCACCCCAAGGAAGTGACAGTATGTTCTTATGCAAAAGATCATGCCTTCCTCACTGGTGATGATTCTTTTTTTTTTTTTTTTTTTTAAGATTTTATTTATTTATTTGAGACAGAGAGAATGAGATACAGAGAGCATGAGAGGGAGGAGGGTCAGAGGGAGAAGCAGACTCCCTGCCGAGCAGGGAGCCCGATGCGGGACTCGATCCCGGGACTCCAGGATCATGACCTGAGCCGAAGGCAGTCTCTTAACCAACTGAGCCACCCAGGCGCCCACTGGTGATGATTCTTAAGTTCTTTCTCAGATATGGGGAGAGGGGATTTGGTTCATTATACCCCATAGAACAGCTTTAAAATCCTCTGCCAGTGTCCTTGCTGCTCAGGATCACCACTAAGTTGTCAGCAACCCAGAGCCAATCCTTTCAAAAACCCAACGTATAAAAGGCACTTCAGGCCAAACAGAAGGGCCTGTGTTAGCAGTATTTTGTTCCCCAGGAAAATACATCTCCCGAGGAGTACAGCGTTCTCGTGTTAGAGTGCTTATTCACAGGGGATTCCGCCCGTACGAAGCAGATCACAACGTGGGACACGGAAGCCCTTTGCAACGACGGGCCCAGCGGACGAGGCAGGCGCAGCATTCCCGAGGGTGCGCGTTCTGGGCCCTACAGAACAGAGTGGTGGGCGGCTCTCTTTGCCGTGGTCCAAGCTGCCTGGCCGGCGAGGCTGGGGGCAGGTGGGCCTGCCTAGCATGCCTGGGCGGGCGTGCTTGTGGGGACCCTTTACTTTTTCGAGAGTTCCAAGGGCCTGTTGGGGGAGATAAGGCTTGCGCCCACTGGCACTGCCTGCCGCCCCCAGAGCGAAGTCCTACTCTTCCTGCCAGGGCATTCGGGCACCACGGCCAGCTCCTCACTTCTCAGGTCAGGGTCTGTGGGGGAGAGTCGGCGGGGGGGCGTGGGGGAGACGCCGCCAAGGCTCTGGACAGAGCCAAGGACCATGAGTAAGGGGTTTGTTAGGGAGGCCTGCTCCTGAGCACAGGGCGGGGGCTTCTCTTTCCTCTGGCGCCAGACCTTCAGGGGAAAGGCCCTGGCGGGGGGCGCAGCCAGGAGTGACTCCAGAACACCTGGATGCTGCTGGGAGGCGGCCAGAGGGGCCCTGGGCTGGGGGGGCTGGTGTGGCTGAGGCCTCTGCTCCCGGGACTGCCCGAAGATAGACTTCTGGCGCGCTCCCGTCTGCCCACTCGCGCGCTCCCTGGGTGCGCAGCCCCGACACACGGACATTCAGGTGGGTGTCCCTGCCGGCTCCACACCGTGCTGAGCAGGTTGGGAGGGAGCAGCGTCCTATTCAGTCACCGCCTTCTCCTGCCAAATGTGAGGACCGTTAGGAGACACAGGTGCAGGTGCGTGAAGCATCATTATGTGCTTTTGTCCGCTCTGGCCCCGGTGCTCACGGTGAGCGTTTGTGCCCTGACCGCAGCAGACATCACATCAGGCAGTTATGGACTGAAGGCTTTCCCAGGAGCTCCTTCCAGGGCTCGCTTGCGCTTTATTCTGTTTTGAGACACGATTACCTAGCACGATGCCCAAATGGAGTAGGTCCTCAGTAAAAGTTAGGTGAACGGAGAGTGAGTGAACAGAGCAGTTGTGATTACTTACCTGTATGTAATGATGTCAGTAGTTTGGAGTGTGGTTCGCACCATAGACATTGGTTTCCACATGAGCATACCTGCCCAAAACCCTAAGGCTGTTCCACAGAAACGTCCGGTGAGAGTCAGTACGAGAAAGCTTCTTTGATCAAAGATGTTTGGGAGGGGCACCTGGGTGGCTCAGTTAGTTAAGTGTCTGCCTTTGGCTCAGGTCATGATCCCAGGGTCCTGGGATCGAGCCCTGAGTTGGGCTCCCTGCTCAGCAGGGAGTCTGCTTCTCCCTCTCCCTCTGCCCCCTCTCCTCTCAGATAAATAAAATGTTTTTTAAAAAATAAAAGAAGTTTGGGAAACACTGCATTCCAGAGGCCCCTCCTGGAGTTCCATAGAGCACGTTAGCACGCTCGCGTCTGATGGGCCTGGAAGGGAGTGTGGATGCAAACAAGCCATCTCTCTCTCAGCCTCTGGTATGAGATCGTGGCTGGAGGACAAAGGAGGAGTGAATTAAATATCCGAATGCAGTAACAAACTTGGTGTTGTCTCTTTAGTGGATCGATAGAAATTCCATAGGCCCATGAGAGTTCATCCTCCAGTGGTTTTTTTCAAGATGTGCTCATGAGTTCCATATTCCTGGATTTCTGGCATATCTGACAATGTTTTTATGCATGTATGACATTTTGGCTCCGTACAAAATGCACGTGCCTTCTAGTATCTTTGACCAGCTTCCATGGTCATTCCTCTCCCCTTGGAAAGGAAGCCCTTCTCCTTCCAGCTAATGGCGGTGCTGGGGTTGAGTCAGGGCTGAGGGCTGGCTCAGCTGGCAGCTGGGACTTTGCTCTGTCATCTTTAAAGTCTCTAAATGTGTCCTCAGCAATGCTGTCCCCTGCGTGTGTCCCTGCTGCTCAGTTCCAAGCGGTGTGTAGTTTTGCATGGGTGAATGAAGGCAAATACGTTATTTTTCACGATGCATTTTCCTCGTGTTTTGGTGAAGCAGGCTGCCACCCATGCTCTTTTGCTCTTCGAAAAACCAAGTGCCACTGCAGGGCCAAGAATAAATAGCTTAAGTCTTGTCACAGAGGGCCCTTAGGACTTTTCCTTTATGGGGTAACGAAAAGGGACACATTGAATTTTCATTCTGCCGTGCCCACTGGAGTTAAGTAGATAACATCTGACAGGCCAAATGGCACCTTAGGCCTTGTTCTCTCCCAGGCCACTTTCAAGAGAGGCAAGCCAGTAATAATGAAAGTACAGTCACCATTTGGACTCCTGTTGTTTGTATAAGGCATTTGGGGAAACCTCTGTGAAGCTAATCCTTCTGAATGTTGGCATTCCTGTTTTGCTTAGCAGCTTCGGCTGATAACAGATAAACCAAGGTTACTGGTTAAAAATAAGCTGCAGTGGATGTCGACCCCAGGATTCTGCTCGCCACGTGTGGAGCGGCGCAAACGTTCACACCCCCTTGGCCCGTGTGTCTCAGGTGCTTACGATAAAAGGCGGGCCCTGTTCATCCTGGAACCTGACCGCTGACAGCTCACTCACTGAGAACACCTGGAACAAGAAACCGAAGGGACCAGGGAGAACAGAGAGAGAAAGTGATAATCCTTGAGTCAAAATAGGAGCTCACCAGTGCAAGCGGGCCCTCTTGACAATACTGCTGTTGGGTGTGATGTGCTTTCCATCTGTGGCTGGGCTCGTGGGGACCTTGGCTTTGCCCTGGCCTTGTACACAGGGCCTTTTCCGTGGGTACGGTTTGTACGTGGGCTCCTCCTGTGGAAGAAGTGGGATCACAGTGTTCCCTTAAGTAGCAGTTGCTGCTCATTCCTCCACTGACAAGAAGAATCTGAGGTCCCTTTGGGTGATGACTTGCCCTGGGCCAGAAACGTTTCCACCCATGGAGACCCCACGCCACGTTCGCGTTCCACGCTGCTGAGAAGGAAGGCTGTGGGCCGCAGGTTGGGCAGAACCTGTGTGGGGCCCAGCGTTCCTCTTTCTTGGTCACGCACTAGCTTCCTCCTTAACCCCGCTCCCTTTGGGGGGTGGGGGGGAGGCCTGCACGGGGCTGGGTGCAGAGCAGTCCCACCTCTCTGATTACCCAGGTGAATTTCACCTTATAGAAATCCACCCTCCGCCCGAGGAAGAAAAAGAGAAACAGACCACGGTTTTGAAAGTTTATGGTTGGGGTGATAATTTCACTACTTAACCTCTAAATTAACCTTGGTCTACCGTATTTCTAATTTTGCCATATTCAGTTTGTATCGTCAGTGCTTGATGTATTTTCTGGCCCCCAGAAACATTAGGGAAATGAACGAATCAAGTAAATAAATGTTATAAGAATGGGCAGCGGGGTGAGTTCGTCCTTACTCAGTATTAGTTGAATGCTGATTCTTTGTGTGACCCTCAGGGAGAGTGGCGCCAGCCTCCGTGGAGTGTGAGGTCTGTGCTTCCCTGCAGAATAAGGATCACAGCGCAGACGCCACCCATCACCTCATCTGAAGCTCAGCTCACAGTGACTCCTGAGAGAGACAGAGACAGAGAGACATAGAGAGGGGGTGGGAGAGAGAGAGAGACAGGGGGAGGAGGGAGACAGAGACAGAGACAGGAGATGGGGAGAGAGACAGAGACAGAGAGAGGGAGAGGTAGAGACAGAGGGAGAGAGGGAGAGACAGAGAAGGAGCGAGAGACAGGGAGGAAGAGGGAGGTTCGTTGGTTCTTGTTTGGAGGTGAGGACTCACGCTCAGCTGGCTGCTCCCTCCCTCCTCCTGGTGCTCAGCGCTGGCTCCCCTGGAGGGGCTGAGCGCTCCCCTGTGGACTGGGCTGAGAGAGGGGGAGGGCAACGTGGGTGTGTGTGCGTATGAGAATTAAAATTCTCTTGCTGGAGCCATTCCCTGCTTGGCTTTGGAGCTGAAAGTGAGCCTCGCATTGGGCAGAAACACTGGACTCTGGCGCTTCCCACGCACCTGTCACATTACCTGCCCGGAGCCCACAGGACCCGGAGCCCGGCGCCTGTCCTTTGCTTCAGGTGGCTTCTATGGCCCCGGCACAGGTGGTGGGACTGGGCACTGGTTCGCACCGTGCAGGCCCCTCCTGCTTGTCTCCAGTCGGGCCTGACCCAGAGCTGTCGGCATGCCGCTGCCGGGGGAAGGGGGGCCTGCAGGGGAGCTCTGAGAGAGCGGAACAGGCTCTACCAAAGACAGAAGGAGGGAGGCCACCAGATCAGGCCTCGTGAGACCCTTTCTAACCACCTTTAAATGGTCTTCCTGCCGCTAAGCCCTGTCCCACCTCCGTCATGCCCCACTGCATCCCACCCGCATGTCCACACACAGCAGTCATTGTGCTGGCCCGTCCTGGCGAGCCCGTCTCTAGAGGACACCTCTGATAAGGTTACTTGACTCAAAAGCCGGGCATGGCTCCCCACTAGGTTACCAGTAAGCTGAAACCGGGAAGCCGAGAAGTCTTCTCCACCGGCATAGCCTTCTCCCTCCTGAGGAAGGAAACCAGAGGAGAGCCGCCCTCACAGCTAGGTCTGGAAGAGGGCTGCCCTCACAGCTAAGGGAACTGGCAAACAAAGTCTCCTTTGAGGGCCCTGGGTTGGCCTCCAGGACAGACAGGCCCTGCTCGCCCTGGGCCCAGGCACCAAGTCGGGGCGAGGCTGCCGAGTCTTGGGCCAGCAACAGCTGCCCACAGGCCTTCCAGCTCAGGAGGCCATCACTCAAGCCGAAGAATCTCCAGGAAGCAAGACCTGAGCTCTCCTGATGGATCGTTACCCCCTCGCTGAGACTGCAACAGCAGGCCAATAGCTCAAAGGGCTTGGAGAAAGTTCCAGCATGTGGGGAGTCCTGAACCCACAGGGGAAGCCCCTCAACCCGGAGGGTCTCGATGGAGGTTGTACCTGCGGTTTGGGGTGCGGTGTGGGACTCCCCCTCCCAGGCCCCCTCGTGGAGCCGAGCACGCTGCTGACACTCAGCAGATCATAAATCACCATCCGCCAGTGACTTCAGCTGGGATAACTCCACAGCTGGAAGAATTTTCTTTCTTTCCCCAAAACTTAACACATCATAAAACACAGCCGTTTGGGGAATGAGAACAACTGGGAGGCGTTTTCGCCTCCGAGCCGGTATTCTGGGAAAGCCTGGGAGGTGAGGTTTGGAGTTTGATACGTCTCCGCACCTGACCAGCCACACCAGCAAGCACCGAGCACGGCCATTTCCTCAGGTCCCCAAGCCTCTCCTGGACTGGTGGCCCGGTTGCTGTGGCCCAGTGCTAGCTGGACCGAGTCAGACTGATGTTGGAAAAGGCCAAGTTTCCCTCCCTGGGGCCATCTTGGATTTGTGGCATGTGGGCTTATAGTGAGCAAGTGTTAGTTTGTCCTAGGAGTCAGCACTGAATCTTCTCATCCCTTTCTGAGTCTGTCAGCACCTGCATCTATCTGGGCCAGGTATGTCGAATTCACATCTTGTCCAAGACCCCGCGCGTGTCTGATACCGGCTCCCTAGCCCGAGTGAGCAGAACACCTACCAGCAGCTCCTTCCCAAGGCAGAACCTCCAGGTTCAGGGTGGACAGTAGGTAGTCTCCAAAGACAGTCACCTTCAATCCTTCCCTCCCTACAAAGTGCTCTATAATGAGAGTATTATCAATCCCTGGCACCTTGACTTGGGCCCAGATCTTTCACTAGCCTTGACCAGCAAGATGCGGACAAGGTGATCATTTTAAGCCAGTTCTGAGTCTGGTCCTTAAGAAGACTGGCGGCTTCTGCTTCTTCTGGGGAGGCCTGCACTCTGCTATAAAGAAGCTGGGGCTAGACTAATTGCTGACAGGCCGTATGAAGAGAGGGACCACACGCAGGAGCACCCAGCTGGCAAACCCAGTGAGAATATCTTGTTAAGGAGGATGCTGTCAAGATGGGGTGAGTTCACATGAACAGAGTGCTTAACATAGAGCCAGGCACCTGGTAGCTGTTAGACCAGTGTTCACTCCCCTCCTCCGCTCTCCACTTCCCTTGCCCATCTGATTCTAGAGGTGCCATGTCTGATTCCGGTAGCCTGAGGGCCAAGAGGATAAATATGGATTAATAACACTTTGTCACTGCGGGAAGTGTTGCTCTGGCATGATGAACCACACAGTGTTGGCTCCGGCAGAAGTGACTCGGTGGGCACACATAACATGGTGACAGTCACCTTCCTGCTCTTCAACAAAAGCCCTTCCTCAGATATCTGAGTGGTCAGCATGTCCACGATGATGACCTGGACTGCTTGAGTAAGACTTGTCCAAGTCAGCTGAGTGAAATCCAGACTGGGGTCTCTGTATGCACATGTATGGCCTGTGAGAGAGAAATTGCACCGGACATTTGTTAAAAACAAGACAGATTTCATTCGAATACCTGTAGTAGGGATGAGAGACTTCACTGCAGACCCAAGCCCAACTCCAAACAGAGCAGAGAAAGCGAGGGATGTATCTATCACCAAAGAGCAGAATGAGAGTTCATGAGAGGTCAGTGGATGGGAAATTTCTGAGAGGAACTGATTAGACATCAAGAGTTGGGGTGGTGGGAGTCTCAGTAAACTGGACCCAGCACACCCAAGTCTGCTCAGAGAGTGTGTTTGCCAAACCACAACTTCTGTTCTCCAATATTGGTGTCATAAACTTGCTTTCACTCACGCATTCGTCCATTCACTTACTCTCTTTTTTTCCTTTCTGTCCTTCATTGAGTGTGTTGTCGAGCATTTCCTAAGGGGACAACCTCATAAGCAGAAGCAGATATAGTGCTGTTCACATGGTGCTTTGAGACTCGGCTGGAAGATTAAAATGTACATGTTTATAAAATCTCACAGTGACTGTTGAAGAGAGAAGCATGAAAGGGACGGTGCCATCAGGACATAGGGCAGAGGAACCTGCCTGGGCTCGGGGTTCAAGGCAGGTGCGGTGGCCCCGCTGACATTGGGCTGGACTGCAGGACCAGCGAGGGCTCCTTTGCGGGGGCGGGGGCGTGGGGGTAGGTGGGTGGGTGGGGCACGCAGGAGCCCAACAGGGGAGGCGGCGCCCCCTGCAGGCAGCCCGGGGCACGGAGCAGGCCGGTAGGACCGAAGGAAGCCCCCGGGGAGTTCCCCCAGGAAGTGGGGCAGGGTCACCGCCTGGGGCCAGGGGGTGCAGGCAACGGGAGATTTCAGGAGGGACAGAAGTTAGAAGCGGTCATTTTGGAGGGCAGGAGTGCAAGCTGAGAAGAAACACACGGTAGGTGTGACAGGTAAGACACTGGAGATGTTGCAAAACGGATCCGTTGCCAAATGCACGTGACCTGTTGTGTTCACTTTGTCCACTTTGGCTCTTTCTCCCTTGTAGGTATATACACCTACACATATATAACCTAATACATATGCATCTCAAACCCGTGGATATACGGTTTATGTTGTCTGTGTGAGGCTTTGCATGGACTGGGAGAGGCACTTGTCTGTGATTTTCGGCTGCAGTCAGTAGTGTGGGAACCGGCAGAGGCCACAAGCCACGTGGTGCGTTCAGGAAACCGCAAGCTCAGTCGCCTGACTGGAGCCAGGGCGAGGGGAGAGAGCCGGTTTGGCCTCTGTCCCTGGGGGAGACCAAGGAGAAGGAGCAGATGGGACATATTAGCTGTTCTGGACAAAGGTCACCTTAATTGGGGCCCAGGGATGATTGCACACCAGTGAAACAGGTGACAGTCCAGCTGATGTGACCTGTGGGGGACCCATCTGCACACGCACGGCCCTAAGCCTCCCGAGAGCATCTCGCTGAGACTAAAGCAGTGCTTTTTCAAAACCACCAGTCCCATGAGCCGGAGAGAAAAAGCCAAGTAAGTTGAAAAAATAAAAAAAAGCTGCAAACTCCCCTCCCCCCTCCCCCTTGGGAGGATTGCTTTTATTAAAGCCTCCTTGGTGTGGAAAGTGGTGAGAAGTGTCACAGTTCAGCCAAACTGTAGCTCTGCTTCACCGGGAGTCCAACTTGCTTGTTCTGCATAATGCACGGTGCCGCCTGGGAAGCTCGGGTTCCCTGGAGCAGAGTAGGAGAAACACTGGCTAAAGAGACCGGTTCCCAGAGGCTTCTGCTCTCATTTAAATGTTGCCAGGGAGTGACCCATTGGCACATCAACGCGCACACATTACTTGGGAGGAATGCAACAGAATTCAGTCTCAGAGCACCTGTGTTCAGCAGAGAGACCACCCCCCACCCCCGCTCCCGCGCACATGACCCGGGAGGAGGCTCACGCACCGTCGGGGCGGGGTAGAGCTCCAGTTCAGGGGTAGGGGGTACAGAGAGCCTAGGGACACAGGTTTGGAATGGAGGTGTGAGGTGTGTCAAGTCAGCCTAAGCGGCGGGGGTGGGGTGGCGGCAGATAAAACAGAGGTTCTGGCGTTTCCTTTTCTCACACCCAGGGTGGTGGTGGCGCACGCATCTGCGACGGGGCTCACTGAGGCAGTCATTCCTACCTGGGCCACTAGGAAGAGGGTGAGGGTGGAGTGGTATGTACTTCTTGGAAAAATCTCTTCAGGGACCCTGATAGACCACCATATTCATCACGCCTTTTGTTTTTGGTGTTCTGATGCTTTGACATCTGGGGGCCCTGCTACCCCTTCTAGGACTAGCCCTAATTCCCGAAGGTACTCAACCACTCACTGAAGAGTGGGCTTTTCAAATGCAAACATACCCATCCAGAGCCCACTCCCCAACCACATCCTTCATTGGCTCTCACGCTCTGGGTCGCTGTCCACCTGCCCCCATCGCCCCAGGGCCAGATACCACACAACTTGGACACCCCATGCCCCAGAACCTGCTGAAATGATTCAAACTAGCCAACCCTTAGCCTGCTCACCCTGCCTTATCTGATCTCTCCATGGAAAGCACAATAAAGCCTCCTGCTCCCATTTTCACCTCTCCATCTGCCTCCTGACCCTGGTCCTTTCTCAAGTGGTCCTGCATGGCGGGCTCTGCCCTGTTGTGGAGCATCTGTGAGGGGAACAAACTTCTTCCTTCATGACAATCGTTTTTGGGTCTGCATGTCTTCGATCATTTTCATGTCTACACGTCTGATTAAAACAAATCCCGACTACCCTTACAACAACCCCTGTGGGTAGGGTGAGCCGTGGGTAAGGTGACCGGGACATTCCCACTCGACACCTGTTGTCCCACGTAATTATTAATGGCACTCTTTCACTCTCAAAAGCTTGGTTTGGATGATAAATTTTAAAAGGCTGTACCTCCCAGTTGAGAATCACAGGTGAAATGTAGCAAGAGAGGTGAGTCAAAGGCAGAATTCCAGATGTTCCCAGGAAGGAGACTGAGGATTGATGCGAGGGAGGGGGAGAGCCCGCGCTTGTCACATCAGAGAAACTGTGATGGGAAGGTCACAAGTCACATGGGGAAGGCAGAGGGAAGGAGAAGCAGGACGGCACCACGCCACCTGGTCTGCGGTGGGTGTGGGCGGCTCGGACCCTGCCTGTGGCTCGGACCCTGCCTGCGGCCAAGGGTGAAGGGAGAACAAGGTGGGAAGTGGTGATCAGTGGCGATTGCATGGTGAGCCGTTCAGCTTTATGTCATGTAGGGAAGCAGGAAGGAGATGGGAGGGGAATCTGAAAGGCAACAAGGCTGAGGAAGTATTTTCAGGGAATAAACTGAGTTTTCATGAGTTATGTGGAGAAGAGACAAGACAGAACACTCAGTGGGGAAAGGACAGTCTCTTTAACAAATGGTGCTGGGAAGACTGGACAGAAGAGTGAAACCAGACTCCTACCTTACTCCATACACAAAAATCAACTCAAAATGGAATAAAGACTTGAATGTAAGACCTGAAACTGCTCAAAGAGAACATGGGGGTGGGGGGGAACTTCTTCACAGTGTTCCTGGCAATGACTTACTGGATTTGACACCAGAAGTACAGTCAACAAAACCAAAAACAGGGCGCCTGGGTGGCTCAGTTGGTTAAGCGACTGCCTTCGGCTCAGGTCATGCTCCTGGAGTCCCTGGATCGAGTCCCGCATCGGGCTCCTTGCTTGGCAGGGAGTCTGCTTCTCCCTCTGACCCTCCCCCCCTCATGTGCTCTCTCTCTCATTCTCTCTCTCTCAAATAAATAAATTTAAAGAAAATCTTAAAAAAAAACCAAACAGACAAGTGGAACTATATCGAATTAAAAAGGAAGGGAAAGAGCAAACAAATCGAGTGAAAGGCATCCTATGGAGTGGGAGAAAATATTTGCAAACCATCTATCTGATATGGGGTTAATATCCAAAACATTAAAAAATACAAGATCTACAACACAATAGTAAAAAAAAAAGAAAAACCCAATTAGAAAATGGGCAAAGGACTTAAAGAGACATTTTCCCAAAGACGATAAACACATGGCCACCAGGTATATGAAACGATGCTCAAAATCACTAATTATCAGGGAAATGAAAATGTAAATCACAGTGAGATATCACCTCACAGCTGTTAGGATGGCTATTATAAAGAAAACAAAAGAAAATATGAGTTGACAAGGATGTGGAGAGATTGGAACTCTTATACACTGTTGGTGGGAATATAGAATGGACAGCTGCTATAAAACACAGCATGGAGGTTTCTCAAAAAATTAAAAATGGGACTACCACATGATCTGGCAATTCCACTTCTGAATATATATTCAAAAGGGTTGAAACCAGGATCTCGAAGAGATATCTGCACCCCCATGTTCATTATAGCACTATTTACAACAGCCAAGGTATGGAAAAAATCCAAATGTCCTTCAACAGGTGAGTGGATAAAGAAATGTGATATATATACACAATGGAATATTATTCAGCCTTACAGAAGAAGTCCAACATGGATGGACTTAGAGGACATTATGCTAAGTGAAAAAAGCCAGTCACAGGACAAATACTGTATGATCCCACTTATATGAGCTAAGATAGTCAAACTCATAGAAGTAGAAAATAGGGGCGCCTGGGGTGGCTCAGTTGGTTAAACATCTGCCTTCAGCTCAGGTCATGATCCTGGGGTCCTGGGATCAAGCCCCGCATGGGGCTCCCTGTTCCGAGGGGGGCCTATTTCTCCCTCTCCCTCTGCCTGAAGTTCCCCTTGCCTGTGCTCTCTCTCTCTCTCTGCCAAATAAATAAATAAAATCTTTAAAAACAAGCAGAGAATAGAATGGTTGTTGCCAGGGGCTAGGGGGAGGGGAAAAGGGAGAGTTTTTCAATGGGTACAGTGTCCGCTATGCAAGATGAGTAGGTTCTAGAAATTTGTTATACAACAAAGTACCTACAAGTTAACAGTCTGGTATTGTACTCTTTGAAATACGTTGAGAGGATAGATCTCATGTTAGTGTTCTTACCAAAAAATAAAAATGAAAAAACACAAGGAAAATGTCTTGGAAGTGATGCATATTTTTAGTGCCTTGCTGACTTGATTGTGGTTATGATATCCCAGGTGTGTGCCTATGTCCAAATGCATCAAGATATTTAAATTAAATGTATGCATGATTTATCAATTATTTCTCAACAGAGCTAAAAAAAAAATTAAAAGGAAGCTCTAAGACAGGAAAATGGAAAGAGGTCAGGAAGGAATCAGGAAGGCGAGGGATCCAGAATCCAGGGGGAAAAGTTTGTCTTGAAAAGAGGAAGGATATTTTTCAATAAAGACCCCCTGGGGGGAAGAGAGAGACACTCTGAGGAAAGGGGGAGAGAAGGTGAGAACGTCATTATCAGATGAAATTCTCAATAAATGATGAAGTGCATTCATCTGGTATGAGTTCAGGAAATGGGGGTGGGTCTGTGGACTTGGGGATAGGTGGAAGATTGGGAACAGCTGCTGGGGGAATCTGCTGGAACACCAGCGAGTGATGCAGAACTGGGTTGTGCAGCAGCCTGGAGAGGCGAGTGGAGGTTAGCAAGGACCGGCTTGTCAAGGAGCCACGGCACACAGCTACACGGCATCCCCTCCAGGCTGCATGGGTCTGGAGGGGAGAGAGGAAGCCAGGTGGTGGCTTATCACAGTGCTGGGCCTGACAAGGCAGCGATGGAAAAACGTAGGTGGGCCAAGGATTTGGAGCTGTATGGGAGGATAGAGTTCAAAATGATTTCAGGAGGCACTTGCAGGGTGAAAAAAATGGGTGATCTTTATGCAAATAAAAAACAGGTGTACAAGAACTGGGGAAAGGTTGAAGGGCAGGCAGATTGTGGTCAACAAGGGCCACTTGAGAAGGCATGGCCTTGGAGCTGGGGCTGGAGTGATTCTTAAGGGAGAAGAGACCTAAGGTGAGGATATGTCTGTGTGTCACTGAAAAGAGTGGAATCAAAGTCCACCAGAGGCCTGGGAAGTGGAGTTCCAGAAGAGGCATCTGCATGGAGGTTGATGTCCTATCTTCAACCTAGCCTAGACACTGATGGCAGGGGGCAGAGTCAAGAGGAGCACCTAGGGCTCCCATCCTCTGAGAGGACAGGGAGCTTCAGGAGAGTTGTGGATGGCAGGAAGACAGGTGGGGAGATGGTGCTGTCAGGGAGGGGCATTATTCTCCAATGATATGGTGAAAATACCACTATGGGGTGGACGCCATGGGGGGACTGTAGCAAGGGAGAGGGTTTCTAAAGTGGAAGGTCAACTCTATTTTCTTTATAAGCTTTCCAAGCCTTGGTACCAAGAAGTCACAGAACAATGTGTGTGATGGGATAAGGTAAATATAAGTAATGGGGTCAGTTATTAATAAAGCTATTGGTATTCCTGAGGTGGGGAGATGGGAAGGTGGTTGGATTTGAGAATGTTAAGCTCCAACATGATGGGAAAAAGGTTTTTCACATTCAGGTTGGATAGAGAAGTCTCAAGAATCATGTCTGGAGGAGAGGTGAGAAGGAGAACAGAGAAATAGGGGTTCTGGTTGAAAGACGAAGGGCAAGGTGTTGCTGGATGACTGTGCAGGTATCACCCAAGTAGGGATGCTGAGGGTTCAAGGATGGGTCTGGAGCTTGGGGGGAGATTAGGGCTACATCTATAAACATAGCCACTATTGACATCAAGGAGATAGGAAGAGCCATGAGACTACACCTGGAATAGAGTAGACAGAAAAAACAAGAGTTAAAAACCAAAGACTTAAAACATAACAGTTTGGGAGATGAGGAAGCTCCAGCAAAGAAGACGAATATGGGGCTGCCCTTGAGGTGGCAGAAAAACTGGATGTCATCAGGGGAATGTGCTTCGGGAGCAAGCGAGAGGACAGTGGAGCCAGATGCTTCTGAGAAATAGAGGAAGCTGAAGGCTGGAATAGAAAATAGATGAAAAAGAAATATGAAACCCACAGTGTCCGGAAAGTGGAGGACCATGTCAAAGACCTAACATTTGTGCCATCAAAGTCCCAGAAGAGGAAAAGAAGGTGGGGCTGAGAAAGTATTCCAAGAAAGAGTGGCTGAAAAATGTCCAAATGTGGGAAGTGACACAAATGTTTAGATTAAGAAGCCAAACAAACCCCCAATAGGGTAAAACTGAAAGAAATCCCTGAGAAGACACATCACAGTAAAAACTCTGACAACTAACAAGAAAGAACCCCTTGGAAGCAGTGGGAAATGGCACAGTGCATGTAGAGGAGAAGCAGTCAGAGTGGCGGCAGATTGCTCACCTCAAACTCCAGAGGCCGGAAGAAGTAGAGCACCATGATTTTGGGGCTGACAGAAAGGAACCCAGAGGCCAGTGGAGATATCCTTCAGAAATGCAAGGGAAGTCAAACATTAGTAAGCCTCAAGTCTGATAGAGGACTCCTCTCTAGAATATACAAAGATCTTTCACAACTCCACTGTTAAAAATAAGCAAGTCCAAAAATGGGCAAAAGAAATGAAGAGAGAGTTCACCGAAGAGGATAGATGCATGGCAAGTAGTCACTGGGAAGATGTCCAACACTGCCAGCTGCCAGCCACTTGGGCAATGTCACTTCAGACCCCAGTGAGCAGTGTCCTGAGTGAAAGAAGCCAATATCCCAACAGACACAAGAAAAAGTGCTCAACATCAGGGAAATCCAAATCAAAACCTCAATGAGATACCACTCACACCAGTCAGAATGGCTAAAATCAGGAAAGACAGATGTTGGCGGGGATGTGGAGAAAGGGGAACCTTCCTACACTGTTGGTGGGCATGCAAGCTGGTGCAGCCACTCTGGAAAACAGTATGGAGGTTCTTCAAAAAGTTGAAAATAGAGCTACCATATGACCCAGCAATTGCACTACTGGGAATTTACCCCAAAGATACAAATGTAGGAATCCGAAGGGCTACGTGCACCCTGATGTTTATAGCAGCAATGTCCACAATAGCCAAACTGTGGAAAGAGCCAAGATGTCCATCGACAGATGAATGGATAAAGAAGAAGTGGTATATATATACAATGGAATATTATGCAGCCATCAAAAGGAATGAAATCTTGCCATTTGCAACGACGTGGATGGAACTGGTAAGTGTTATGCTGAGTGAAATAAGTCAATCAGAGAAAGACATGTATCATATGACCTCACTGATATGAGGAATTCTTAATCTCAGGAAACAAACTGAGGGTTGCTGGAGTGGTGGGGGGTGGGAAGGATGGGGTGGCTGGGTGATAGACATTGGGAAGGGTACATGCTATGGTGAGCACTGTGAATTGTACAAGACTGATGAATCACAGACCTGTACCTCTGAAAAAAAATAATACATTATATGTTAAAAAGAAGAAGAAGAAGAAGAAGAAGAAGAAGATAGCAGGAGGGGAAGAATGAAGGCGGGGGGAATCGGAGGGGGAGACAAACCATGAGAGATGATGGACTCTGAAAAACAAACTGAGGGTTCTAGAGGGGAGAGGGGTGGGAGGATGGGTTAGCTTGGTGGTGGGTATTGAGGAGGGCACATTCTGCATGGAGCACTGGGTGTTATACGCAAATAATAAATCATGGAACACTACATCAAAAATTAATGATGTAATGTATGGTGATTAACATAACATGATAATAAAAAAAAAGAAAGGAAAAAAAAAGAAAGAAGCCAATATCAAGGTTACAGACTATGTGACATCATGTATAAAACATCGTCTAAACTAGTATGTTGTAGGGATGGAGAACCGATGAATGGCTGCTCAGAGTTAATGATGGGGGTGTGTGTGTGGGAGCATACAGGGTGGAACCAGGGAGATCTCTGTGGTGGGGCATCAGCTCTGTGGCTGGGTTGTGGCGGTGGTTATGCAGATCCACGCAAGTGTTAAAATGGCATCGAGCCATTGCACAAATGTTGTGCGAGTGTCAGATCCTAGCTTTGATGTTGTACTGTGGGTCGGTAAAATGAAACCATCGAGGAGACAGGGTATGTGGGAGCTCTCTGTACTGTTTGCTACTGCCAGCAATTGGGTAGCTATTTCCAAGTAAAAAGCAGGGGCACCAGGGTGGCTCAGTCGGTTAAGCATCTACCTTCGGCTCAGGTCATGATACCACGGTCCTGGGATCGAGCCTCATGTCAGACTCCCTGCTCAGCGAGGAGCCTGCTTCTCCCTCTCTCTCTGCCACTCCCCCTGCTTGTGCTCTTTCTCTCTTTCTCTCAAATAAATAAATAAAATCCTTAAAAAAAATTAAAGAGTAAAACCAATCAATCGAGTAAGAGCAAAGTATAAGAGAAAAAATTACTTTCAAAGGAATGACCAAGTGACAATAGACTTTC
The DNA here is from genome assembly GCF_011800145.1 of Mirounga leonina. NCBI lineage: Eukaryota > Metazoa > Chordata > Mammalia > Carnivora > Phocidae > Mirounga > Mirounga leonina. Next base: position 13,511,458 of record NW_023270265.1, on the reverse strand, counting down.
CACCAACAGCAAGAGATGCCAGGAGTAAATGGAGTAACAGTTTCAAAATGCTGGTGGAAAATAATGATGATTTGATCTTCATATCAGGCTACACTGAAAAATGAAGTAAGAATACAAGGATATCCAAAGTCTACAAAAGTTACATCCATCAGATGATCCAGAAAAGAGCTATTACAGAGCTATTGTTTTGCACAGCAGTTGAGACTAGAGAAATAACCATGCAGCTGAAACAACGAAAAGCCGTCTTCATAACCAGTGGGCCAAATTACAATTGTTCAGTGGCCTTTAAAAACTTTTGTCATGTCAAAGGTATGCTTCTTGCCCTCCAGAGGCGCTGATGGGAGAACAAAATGTATATGTCAAGCTCAGTTCTCCAAAATTACCTAGGAGTATGTGATGGGACCATGGATGAGTAAGTTTACAAGTTTTCTTTGAAGTGTTAGAGATGGTGGCACCAGGAAGGTGGCCACGTCCTCAGGACTTAGTACGGGTCAGCTGGGGGTAGGGCCCATCTTATTAAACAGCTCAAAACTTTGGTGGCATGAGCAAAAAGGAAGTACATTTGATTATTTCTACTTTTGTAACTTTCCAAGAGCAAAATATTCAACTTTTTTTTTCTCAGTCTTTGTAGTTGTTCTTTTGAGTCAAATTATTTTAAAGATGGAGTTAGTTGCTTACTTTTCCCCTCTGATGTCAGGCCCCATTAGCATAAATACAGACACTTCAGACAGGCGGGAGCTCTTATGTACCCTGCTGTAACATGGATCTCTCCTATTGTAATATGAATCTCAGGTTTCATTAATTGATCTTGTGATCATGCTTTCCTTGATTCCTGCATTTCAAGAAAAAGAAAATAATAAAAAGTAGAGTTTGTAAAAAAAAAAAAAAAAAACTTTTGTCATGTCATTAAATAATACTCCCTTACTGCTTGACATAAATATATCGGAAAAGGAAAAACATAGTAGAACTAATACATATTTACTACACTCTAATTGAAAATATTAGAAACATGGGGAATTAAAGTGGTTTTATTTCCTTATAGGACACTTGCAAAGAGTAGTCTGAACAACGCTTGCTTGTTCAAAGTCCACTTAATGCATTATCACATTTTGTTTCTTTGTTGCATTTTATCTTTTTTTTTTTTTCCAAAATACTACCTTGTGATGATCAGGTTTTTTTGTTTGTTTGTTTGATTTTTGGTTTTGTTTGTTTTACAATCACTTACTTGAACTCCTTTTCTTAAATCCATTTTTTTTAAAAGATTTTATTTATTTATTTGAGAGAGAGAGCACATGAGAGGGGGGAGGGTCAGAGGGAGAAGCAGACTCCCTGCCGAGCAGGGAGCCCGATGCGGGACTCGATCCCGGGACTCCAGGATCATGACCCGAGCCGAAGGCAGTCGTTTAACCAACTGAGCCACCCAGGTGCCCCTCTTAAATCCATTTTTGAAAAATGTCACTGGGCCCCAAGGCGACAGTACAACTGTATGCTTTGCTGTCTGGACAGGAACTGAGTAACAGCCCTGCGGGACGGATCGCTGACAGACCTTGAAAGATGTCCCATGACGGGTCATGGATCACAATCGGTAGACTGAAGGGCTAGCCGCAAAGTCTGTAGATTTTGCAAATACAGTTAACACATTGTGGTAACTTAAATTTGGACCGTGTTATTGGGGCGCTGGTGCGATTTTGCACTGAAGAAGTCCACAAGAAGACACAGCATAGTTAGAAATCTGAACACTGAAGACCAAGGAGAAATCTTGGGAGCAGGGTGGCTGCTATTCACGTGCATCAGAACTGTGCAAAGTGAGGGTCCCGTGCGCATTGCTGGGATGAAGCCAGCCTGAGAGGAGCCATTGGGAATGGGCGTAGAACACCTGACCAATGGCAGCAACCATAATTCACTTTTAATTATAAAAATTATAAGTCACATTTTATACGTGAAGATAAGAGGTACAACCGAGGTCAGACAGAAATAACAAATGGAGGACCAGGGTGCAGTGGGGGTTGTTAGGTCTGGCAAGGTCTTTGTTGTATCTGTGATGGGGACGATGCATAATGCAGACTTGCTCAGAGAGAAAGGTAGTTAGGTATGTAGGCTGGGAAGGTAAGGGTAACAAGGACAGAAAAAGAGTGACTTCAAATCCATAAAAAGCGAAAATTGGGGTCGCCTGGGTGGCTCAGTTGGTTAAGTGTCCTAGTCTTGATTTCGGCTCAGGTCATAATCTCAGGATCCTGGGATTGAGCCCCACGTAGGGCTCCATGCTCAGTGGGAGTATGCTTGGGCTTCTCTCTCTCTGCCCCTCCCCCACCCTGCTCTCACTCTTTCTCTCTCTCTAAAATAAATAAATAAATCTAAAAAAAATAGGAGTGAAAATTGACTATCCAGGAAAAATGGAAATAAAAAGAGAAGTAATGGCAAACAGAGACTATAAAAGAACAGAACTAAGTTCAGCTATCTCAGCAATCACAGAATGGTGAGCAGATTAACTTGCCTAATTAAATGGTAGACGTCATCGGATTGGAAATGTAAAAATGCATCTATATGCTGCTTACGCATGATACAACTCAACAAAACCACGCGGAAGAATCAAGGGATAGAAAAAATGAACTATACCAGGCACGCACAAACCTAAATAAAGACAGGGAAGTGGTATTAACAGCAGATAAAACAGAATTGACTTCACATGGCATTTGGGGGATAATGTGGGACAAGGCATTATCCTAAAAGAAACAGTCTGCAATGACACACTGTGTGCACTTAACATAGCCTGGGGCTATCAAAACAATACTGCCTCAACATGCATCAAGTCAAGTCCAACAGAACCCTAAGAAACTGCAAAGCCCTCATCCTAACTGGAGACTTGAATTTACTTGTATTTAACCTGAAAAAGGTCTCATGTGATGAGGCTGGGCCCATCAGAAAAGTCTCCCTTATTAGCTTATCTTAAAGTCACCTGATTAGTAGCCTTAATGCTGTCTGCCAGGTCCCTCTGCAGTATGAGTAACCTTGTGCTGGGGGTGACTTGGTATTCGCAAGTCTTACCCACACCCAGACAGAGGGACGAGGGATGGAGACTGCACAGGACAAGGGTCTGTAGGGGCCCATCTTAGCCTGCAGGTGGTCATCTTGGTGAAATGCAGTGAGAATATGCCTGAAGGGAATTTCCTGGCCCTGGGGAGATGGGAGTGTGATTTGGGGGTATCTTCAAGGCTGGCACTTGTGAGCTCCCCAGCAGTGAGAGGGTCAGGAGCCCATCACATTGGGTATTAGGAGAGTGGACTTGGAAGTCAGCTGAACTGAACTCACCACTTCTTGCTGTATCAGTTATTTCGAGTCACCTCCAAAGCTACTGGCTTAAAGCCCAATGCTTATTTAGCTCAGGAAACTGCGGGGAGTGGGGTCGGGGAGGGCCTGGCAGGGAAGGCTTGTGGACTGCACCACTAGGGGCTGGGGGTCGGCTTCTGACTTGCCTCACTTGGTGGCTGGCGAGCTGGTGCTGGCTGGCGGCAGGGAGCTTGGCTGGAGCGGAGGGCCAGGGCCTTGGGTCCTTTCCATGGGAGCCCCCCCAACAGGCCTCCTCTTAGAAGGAGGAGTGAGTTCCAAGAGCAAAGTCCCAAGAGACAGGAAGTGGATGCTGCCAGCTGCCCCCAGCCTGCCCCCAAACTGCCCTTCGCTCTTGGCCAACAGTCCCGGATCCACAGAGAGAGGGGGCACAAACCCCACCTCTCGGTGGAAGAAGTGTCGAAGAATTTCGGGATCCGAGAACGTTCAAGAACTGCCATATGACCTTGCCAAAGACTCTGAACCTGGGGGTTTGACTTTCTAGAAAGGACGACAAACAGCGCTTTGCCCCCCAGATTTCTGTGAGGGAGGATAAAACAGGAAGAAGCCTAGTCTCAGAGCCTGGCCTGTGCAGGCGTCTCAGAGCTGAGTCCTCTGCACTTTACAGGGTCAGGGCAGGGGCACCTGACCCGACGGATGGCAGAAGAAGAGGGGCTTGGACAGCATCACCCAGATGTGACCCCAGCAGCCCACCCTGGATGCCGTTTCCAGAGCTCGTCGAAGGATCCTCCCACTGAGACTGCAGATCTGCATGCCGGTGGCCTGGCCTGGGCAACAGCAGGGCAGAAAACTGTGGGGGCTGCCTCCACTCTTCAGCCAGGAGGACAGACAAAGTGACTTGGGGCAGCAGGAGCTGGGCAGGTGCACCTCCCCACTGCTATGGGTGGTGGCCGGGTTGTGATAAAGGCAGAATCCAATTGCCACTGGGACTGTCCACGCCTGGTCCAGAGAACATCCACAGAGCACCTGAATACTAGAGCCCTGGCCCCGTCCTGGTCCTAGAGAGGTTCCTGTTCCCTCCACAGGGGGCAGAGGTCAAAGAGCTTCTGTGGCTGGGGATGATCACCCTCCCTTCACCCCGAAATTGAGGGAGGCCCAAGCTGACGCGGTCAGATGTGCTTCCCAGCCCGGTGCTGGGTCCTGATGCTCCAGAGGCAGCCATGTGCCAGTCACAGGCTGGGAAGAGGGGCCTCTCCGTCAGCCACCAGCCTCAAAACAGAGCTTGACTTAGGGTTTCCCATTACACCACGCTGTTTGGGAGAGTAACGTGCCCAGCCTGCCTTTCAGGGTGGAAAGGAGACAGGAATTATTTGTCGAGTCTCTCTTGCATGCCAGGCACTGTAGTAAGCATGCCCTCAGGAAAACCGGGCCCCAAAAAGGCAAAGAAAAGGCTACGTAACAGTTTCCTCTAAATTTGGTGGCTTAAAACAACATTTATCAAAAATAAAAAAAAAAAAAAAACCATTTATCACCTCACAGGCTCTGTGGGCCGGGAATCTGGGTGAGGCTTAGCTGGGTCCCCTGGCTCAGGCTGGAGCCAGGCGCTGGCTGGAGCCGTGGTCTCATCTCGAGGCTCGACTGGGGAGGGTTCACTTCCCAGCTCACACAGTGCTGGTTGGTGTCACTCCACTATTTGCTACTTGTTTCTGGAAGCCTAGCTCATGAGGTTCCTTGACTCGGCGGCCTTCCCACAAGGCGGCTCACAGCCTGGCAGCTGGCTTCCAGCAGGACAAGTGAGAAGGGACCCAGAGTCATCTTTGTAACCTCATTTTAAAGGAGACATCGCATCACTTTTGGCACATTTCATTCATTAGAAGCAAGTCACTAGCGGCAGCCCACATTCAAGGTGTGGGCTTACGTCAGAGCATGAACACTGGGTGGTGAGGTCACACCCAGGATACCAGGGGGCAAGACTGGGATTTGATCCCACCTCTCTGATTGCAGCGTCTGTGCCGCAAACCCCAACTCCACACACACATGCACACACATACACCCTCACATACACACAACACACGTATGCACATGCACACATAAACACTCATACACAAACCACACACACACATACACATATGCTCCCTTGCTGGGAGGAGGCTGAGGACAGTGTAGGTAAGACAATGATTACCGGGGATTGGGGTTCTGGTGTCACTTAGAAAATCATCTTGGGACCACAGATAGAATTATGGGCCAAGTTGGTTCTGTTTCAAATGAAATCCTAGTTCATCCCAGTTCGAGGATCCATAGCAACCATTTTTAAAACGGGAAGAATTTGTGGAGTTTGGAGGAACGAAGGCATCCGTGGTGCAGCCTGGGGTTTGGAGTCACTTGCTGGCTGGCTGGGCTTGGGCACGTTACCCTTTCTGTGTGACAGTGACGCCTACCTCATGGCTGGAAGGTTGGCATGACCTTCAGCAAATGTGACCTCACCCCATTTCCTTTTCAGATGATTTGGCTGTCCTCACGCAGTCCCCAAATCAGCTTTCGGGAAGAGAAAGGGAGCATTGCTTTATGGCTGCTGAGGGCCAGCTCCAAGATGGGATGCCGCGGGGGAGGGGGCTGGGGAGCATTTGTGTGCAGGTGCAAGTGTGGGTAAGCGCCTGTGGTATGCATTCACAGCAGGGTGCGTGTTGGAGAAACAGAGAGACAGGGAGAGACAGGGAGACAGAGAGACCCACACCATCAAGCAGCATCCTGGTTCATGGTGCCAATCACATCCACTAGGTGGCGCTGCCTGCCCGTACAGCTGCCACATCAGCACCAGGGCTTGGGTCCTGGGAGGCAGGATCGCGACTCCCACGCACCCACTCTCAGCCGCTGGACCCGTGTCCCCTGCTCTGTTCTGGGTCAGAAGTTTGTGGCCAACAGATAAGCCTCAGCTGCAAACTGCTGCCGTCAGATCTGAATCCTAGTAGAGCATAGGCTTCGTATTACACTTCCAGTGTTGCCCTTGTTAATATCAGGGAGGAAGGGAAGCCTTCATTTGCACCATGCAAAGCATTTACACACATCGTTGCTTTGGATCTTCACAACCACCTGTCAAGCGAGGAAACAGGTTCAGAGAGATTCAGCAACTGCCCAGGGTCACACAGCCTGGAGGTAGAGGAAGGCAGACCTGTCTCCAGAACCTACTCTCTTTGTGTGCGGCCACCTGGACCCTGACCCAGGGTGGAGGAAGCTGTGCTGGCCACGGGGCATCAGGGACTGTGTCCGAGGGAAGACTGAGGCCAGATGGGGGCTATAATTGGGGGCTTTGCTTCTCCCCTGTCTGCTGGGGCAGGGGTGGCTCGAGGGCTTGTGAGCCCAGAGCAGTGTGAAGCAGGGGATGGCCAATTGCAGGACCCTGTCTACATGAGCTTGCAGCCTGGTGGTCCATAGATGCCCAGTTACTGGCTGCTCCCTTCTGGGAGAGCTCATGCTCCTTGGGCAGCCAGAGCCCACACCGGGCCCCTAGCCCAGTTCTTTGCTGCTCCTGCCTGGCCCTCTGAGGAATGTGAGTCTGCCCCCCCCCCCAGACAGGCTGGAGCTCTGGTTCCTGGCTCCCCCGTGCCAAATCCCTGTGACTGGTCATGGGTCAGAGGAGTCCAGCTGGGTGGAGGCGTGTGAGTCCCCCCGCTGCCCCGAGCTTCCCAAGGAGGGTCGTGGAGGTCTGTCCTCCACTCTGCAGTTCAGAAGGGCTGGATGTGGATAGGACCAGGTGGCCACAGGTGCCCTATGCTCAGATAGCACCTTTCACTGCACGGAGGCAGAGGGCAGGGAAGGTGCACGCTGTTCTCTGGGACAGAGCTGGACTGTTCCCTGCAAGGAATCATGGAGCCCCAAGGCCACTCCCTGTGCCCATCCCCACATAGCTCTGCAGGGTAGCCTGAGTGGTAGAAATGCCCATGGGCTCTGGCCGCATCAGCCCTGGGCTTGATCCCAGCTCTACCACCAGCCACGTGAGCCTGGGGGACTACCTCATCTCAGAGCCTCAGTTTCTCTTTCTGTAAATGATGACTGTGATGATTAAGTGGGCTCAGATGTGCCGAGTGTGCTGGCGGGTCTTACCCAGCACACGCCGGTTCTCGCTCCCTCTTACTCCTTACCTTTGGGCCTGGCCACCCGGACCCACTTCTCCTCTTAGGGCCCTTGTGCTCTTTATCATCTGGACGCATGCCAGACATCAGGCCGGCTGCCAGGGAGACAAGACCCCATTTCCTCTAATCCTCCTCCCCCCACAGCAGTGGGCATTAATGACCTCTTTCTTTAAGGAGAAGGGAACTGTGGCTACAAGCAGTCATGGGGCTTGTCTGGGGCTGCCTAGCCTGATTCCACAACTGCTGCCCCCCCAATACACACACTTATACTAACAATTTGGGAGCTCTGAGCAGAGGCAGGAGCCTTCCCAGTGGGGTACGTCCGGGCAGACCCAGGATGTAGATGTAGCGGAGCTGGAAAGCCAGCCCTTGGGAAGCTGGATGGGGGTGAGGGAGGTGGAAGGCCAGGCCCACCCCTCTGCACTGCTGGAAGTTTCCTCAGTCCCCCCTCAGGAAATCCAGGTCTCCCTGGTGTCTCCTGAGGCTGAGTGACGAGGGATGACCAGGGCCCACCCCTAACTGGTGAGGAGCAGGGTGCGGGAAGGAGGGAGCATCTGTGGCATGCCTACCTCTGGACCAGGTGCTTCGGGCAGGTTGCCTGGCTAAGTCCTGCGGAAAACCTGTTGGTGGAGTCATCTTTGCCCCAAGAAGGAATAGCATAGGCTATAGGGAGGGAAGATGCCACCCAGGCTCAGAGGGCCAACATGGGAGGGAACTCCCTGCCCATTCGTCTGCGCTCAGGGCTTCCTGGGAGGGTCCTCCACCCGGGCATGTCCTAGGCCACACCCGCTCAGTCTCCCTTTTCCCAGTGCTCAGCCTGTCTGCAGTGAAGCTGCCACAGCTGTCCCGTCTCCTGCCCTTCTGTATGCCCGCCGCTGTCCACGCGGCCCCAGCCCGGATGCCTGCCCTGCCGGCCTCCGCCCACCCCCGGCAGCTGGTTGCCCAGCTTCGCCTGGCTGTATGTCTGAGACGCGGGAAGTCGCTCCCCTCTGCTCCCCACTGCTCTGCCCTAAAGGGGGTGAAGTCTCCCCTCAGTCAGTGTCCTGCTTCCAGGCCATCTGCCGCAGGTGCCACCCACCCAATCCCACCCAAGAAATAGTGAGCGATATTCAGAGATGCCCAGAGGGAGCAGAGCTGAGAGGTCCTTCCCGGTGGGGGGGACAGTGCAGGCGTTGCCACGGGCCTCAGGGGCCCGACACCCCTGGGCCTCTTGCACAGATCTGAAGACCTGTCGTGATGCATCCTCGGCGGGACTCCTCACCCCCTGGCCAGCGCTTCTGAGCATCTGTGTTTGTTCCTGAGGGCTGCTGAACAAAGCATCCCAGACTAGGGCGTTTAAACAATAGACATATTTTCCCCCTTTCCTGCAGGTGGGAAGACAAAAACCACAGTGTCGGGAGGGTGGGTTTCTTCTGAGGCTCCCTGTTTGGTTGACCTGCAGATGACCATATTCCCTGGGTCCTCACATGGCCTTCCCTCTGTGGGTGCACCTGTCCATGCCCAGAGTCCCTCTTCTTACAAGGACACCGGTCAGATTAGATTAGGGCCCAATCTGAAGACTTTGTTTTAACTTAATCACCTCCTTACAGATCTTATTTCCAAAAACAGCTGCATTCTGAGGCACGGGGGTTTAGGACTTCAACATATGAACTTGGGGAGTCACACATTTCAGCCCATAATAGCATCACAAGAGAGAAAGGGATCTCAGGGACCCAGTGAGGATTCTCTCTGTATGGAAGGGCTGGGATTCTGCCCCCCCCTTTCAGCCTGGTAGGTCTGAAAAAGAAGGTGTTAATGACCACAGGGTGACCACCAGCTCTCCTCTGGATAAGCTCCTGATTACCTCAGAAGGGCCACAGTTAAGGTCAACTGAAGAATGGGATAATGGATGCTACTCCAGTTGGTTCTACTGTTTCAAAGATCAGCCAGGGGGTCAGGGCTCATGATGGCGGAAGCAGGGGACTGTGGTAGCCAGCATGGTTGTACCAGGCACTGGGGTCTTCTTTATCCTGACTCTGGAATGCATGGAGTCTCTACAATCATTACCCGGCCCATTCCCTGCCACAACACCTTCTCTAGCATTTTCTGGGTCATTCACACTCGGTTTTCCATGCTCTAAACTCCTTCCACGAGAAGGAAGATGCTGTGTGCATTTGAGAGCGGAGATGCTTGCTGGTTTTTGTCTGCTGAGCTTGGCAGTGGCTTGGGAACAGGACATGGTAGCAGGAATCAGGGCTATTGGGAAATCACAAAAACATGTGTTTTGCTGATGCTGTAAGCTCTCCAGTCTCCAAAGAAATCCAAATGATGTAACGGGAATGCTGTCAGAGATCCCAGGTCTGGACCCTCCAATTCCCACTTCTGTGCCTGGGAAAGATACTGACTCCTCCAGGCACGTGGCAAGACCCCGATCACAGAGAGTAACTCAGATGGGTCCTCTGGGCTATGGTAAGAGCATGGTGGAGCTTTGTCTTTTTTAACTTATTCAGAAATTCCACCTAAGATTACTGATGCGTGTGAGACCTGATCAACATAGTGCTCATAATTGGCTGCAACACTTTAGATGGTGGTGTGAATATTTCAGTATATATGCTGTCAAAGCGAGCACGGGTATAAAAATTTCAGGTTTGAGCACCACTGCTCTATGTTGTGCTCAGTGAGGGGGATGGAGGACAAAGTAGCCCACCTATAAGGGGGTCCCAGGGAAATAAAGAGTGTTGAGAGAGAAGGCAGGAAAGGCAGAGGGGTGGAGAAGCAGGCATGGTCCAGGCTAGGAAGCTTGTTTTTTTCTGTTGTTGTTGTTGTTTTGTCTGTTTTTTTGAAACTTATGGGAAACTATCAACATATTAAAGCTGAAATAATTTTGAGTATTTAGAAAGATCATCTCGAGAACTGTGTTGAGGGTGGGTTGGAAGGGAGCCAGATTAGGACTAGACCAGTTATGAGTTATGAGCAGGTGCAAAAGTAGTCCAGACCCAAGATGAGAGTCTGAATCACGGGAAGGATGTGGAAGGGCGGGGGCTGGCTGGACTTGAGCGACGCAAGGTAAGTGCAGCCCACGGCGCTAACTCATCGGTGGGGTACACATCTCAAATGATTCCCAGGTTTTTGGCGTGGGGACTGGGCGGGGGTGATGTCATTCTTGGGAGCAGGGAATAGGAGTGAGTGTGAAGTCAATAATGAGTTCAGTTAGGGACATGGTGAGTTTGACCTGCTGTAGAACTTTCAGATGGAAAGGCAGGTCTAGTGCCAGAGGAGATGGGGCTGGAGACGTGGAGGGAAGTGGGAGGGCTCCCCAGGGAACAGAACGGTGGTGGGAGAGTGCAGGCTTGTTCTTAGAGAGGGACAGCCCCTGAGACTGTCGTGCTTCACCAAATCAGCTCTGGCTTGAATTCAGTGATGTGAAAGAACCAGAGACATTGTGTGCAGAGGTCAGGGAGCAAAGCTCCGCTACTCCGGTTGGGTGGGGCCGAGGGGGAGGCAGTGGCTCAGCGTGAGTCATGTCTGCGTGGCTGCCACGCTGCCTCCATAGAGAGAGGTAGGACTGCCTCCACAGGACACGAGGCCTCCTCAGAGCTGCTCAGAGCCCATGAAGGTGGTGCCTCGCGGAGAAACTGAGGGGGATGATGAGCTCGGGCCCGAGGTCTGTCCGGTGGTGGTGGTTGAGGGATTGTCCCGCCCGCTGAGCAGGGGTGAAGGGAGCAGGTGCATTTGGTTCCCAGTGGTACTTCATTTGGGTGGTTCCATAGCTCCTAAAAAAGAGACAGAGGAGGGGTCTACCAAGACTTAGAAGGGGCTTTCTGACTTCAGAGCTCATCCCAGAAGGCCCCCACCAGGGATGGTTTGGGGAAGCTGGACAACATTTTGAGGATAATGCAGAAGGAGCCCTTCCCATGGGAGCTGGGCCCACTAGACCTCAGAGTTCCCGTCAGCACTGAGATGGGATGATTCTGTGACTCATTCTCCCAGCAGCTATACTGGGAATCGGTTGCTGAGGTGGACAGGTCCTCCTCCACTGAGGCGGTACCTTGAGACAGCCTTCTCTGGACGGTGGGTGGAGAGGGTTTCAGACTTGATTCTCTTTTCCTTTCATTCATCTGCCTTTTTGTTCGTGTTCTGCTTCTTGGGAGGAGGGTCTTTTTATGAACAGGATATCACAAAATGGCAGGTGGGGCATCCCGTCCTGCAACTATTTTGAGGATGAGCAGGGTGGGCACAGGCAATGCCAAAGTCACTCATACAGCTTTGAGGCGAATGTGCTAGCCAAGAAGCGACAGCATGTGACACCAGGAGAGCCCAGGGAAAGTCAAACACCCCCCAGGGGCCCTGGGGGCAGGTGCTGTGCTGACTTTGGCACCTGTAGTCTGGTGGTAAAGAGGGGCAGATGGTCCCTTGTAGCAGCAGGTGGGAAGCATGGGTTGGGAAGCATGGGTGGACGGCTTGGGGTGGGCACAGAGGGTAAGTGCAGGACCCAAGACAGCTCTCTGAATGCTGTCTGCTAGTTGACGCATAAAAAGGGAGGGAAGACCCTTCCAGCCCGGGGAGAGGATGAGGTGAAACCACGGAGGTGGCAGGGCCCCCAAGCAGGCTGAGGGGTTTCCAGTGGTTCATCGTGACTAGAGTAGCAAAGGGGAGGCCAGGAGCTGTGGAACATCAGTCTGGGCTAAGCAAGGACCAAGCCAAGGGACGTGGTGTTCTGGGGGGGCTTCGCTTTACTTGGTAGGAGACAAGAGCCCTCCACTGACTTCAGGCAGGAAGCGATGCCACCTGCCTTTCAGCACAGCTGTTCCTATAGCCGCGGCCTGGGTGGGAAGGGGGCGGGAGAGGACGGGATGGTTTGGGAGAGAGAGCTATGAGGTGGGGCCCTGGGACCCTGGAGCTGAATGGGGAAGCATTCTCACATGGCAATAAACCGGTTGTGGGGTTAGAGACCTTTGGGGGTCCCTCAGTGGTAAAGGTGAGCCTGCGGGCTCCGGGCCCGGGGTATGGCTCGGAGGCAGACTGTAGTCAGTGAGTGACTCGCCCCAGATCCCAGAGCTGCCGGTAATAGGGCTGCTGCTCCAACCTGGCTCTCCCTGACCCCATGAATTGTGATGTTTTCCACCTAGTCCGCATGTTCTACCATGTTTCACTTGTAAAGTTCAGCTACACACACGCACATGCACACGCATGCAGGGCTATGTCTAATAGTCAGGAGTCAACCCTTTTTGCATCAGTGAAGGACTTGCTTGAGGTGACAGCTCATGACCAGCGTCACCCAGTGGGCGGGGGAGTGTCCCCGGGAAGGGGAAGGGGAGGGGCGGGGTCATCTCACACTTTAAGGCAGGACATGGTTGAGTTTTTCTGGGCAAGGGATCATGAGTCAATCTCCACTGTCCCAGCTATACAGTGGAAGGGGAGGCTGGGGCTCCGAGTCTCACGGAGCTGAGGGTGTGAGCCGGGTGGGATCAGGTCACATGGCTGTCACAGGCCCGGCAGCGGCAGGTACTCCGGAGGTGGCAGGGTTCATCAGCAGCCGCCACCTACTGTCATGGTCACTGTCGTCTGCATCATCACCGTCATTAGCCCCCCTGCCTTCTTGCTTGCCCAGCCTGTCCAGGCCGTCTGTGCGAAGCTGGGGACAGTGACTGGGGAGAGCAGTGATGAATACAAATCGCTCCCTGAGCACCTTGGAGCCTGTCCCTGGCATCGCGGCCCGCGGCGCTAACCAGCCTCACTGCTTCGTGAGGAGCTGCCGTCGGGCCCCCGGGAGACGGGGGGCTTGATGAAGACAGACGATGGCCTGCGCCCGCTGGGCCTGCGCCTGGGGTAGCGCTGAGCTACAGCGGGGCCGGGTGCTCAGCCAGAGCGCCGCTCTCCGCCAGAGCCCGCTAACTGGGGGCAGGTGCTAAGTGCAATTTAAATAAAATGTTGAGTTAATAAGGACCGTTGACAAGGATGTTACAAGTCCCCTGTCCAAGTTTTCAACAGGGATTTGAAGGCACGTGGGGGCCCAAGGAAAGTGTGACTTAATTTCTTAAGGTTTTCTTCGAAACCAAGTAAAATTATTTTAAAGCTTATTTATCTTCACCTTTGTGATTTAAACATGAGAGTCAGAAGTCCAACAGACATGTCTCCCTGATGCTCATGATAGCTGACATCACTTCAGTATGTGAAGTGCTTAGTGGGGGGCTGTCTGCTCACCTTTTGAGGGATCACCCCTGAGTGAACAGAGATACCTAGGCTTGAACAGCAAAATCAGGGCCCATGGGTCCCCGAATTGAGCCTGACTTTTCTCCAATAGCCCATGCCCGGAGGCTGTGCCCCAGGAATAAGAGGACAGAGGTAAGGTCCACACTGGTCCTGTGCACATATCCTTAGGCTCAGAAACTTAAGCTTTGGTACTTAAAAGAAAATCTGAGCCCCCAAGACTCCTGTCAGACCAGCAGGTGTGGTGCAGCCCCACTGGGGTGCAGGTGAAGGGCACTGCCCCAGTAGCTGCCCCTCTGCGCAGGCCTCTCTCAGCCCTCTACTCCCATGACTCCACCCCAGTGGCCACACCCCTGCTCATCCTGCTCTGGGACACAGGAAGTCACCACAGGTCGGCTCTCCCCGTTCCTTGACTCGGCCTCAGGCCCTCCGGTGCCTCGGTCTCCCCCCTACCGCATCTCCTCCTGCCTGGAGCCTGCGGGGGGCTGCCCATCTTCCCTCTGACTGGCACCTTCCGAGCCCACCCCTCCCTTCCTCACTATTCCACTGGATTAAAAACTCCACTTCCATTTCCGGAAACCACTTGATAGTCCAGGAATTTGAATGTGTTTCCCAAGAAGGCAGGAGTCAATTCAAGAGGCTCCCTGGGGGGCTGAGCCCTCGCCAGTGGGGCCCTTGCTGGGGGGGCTGACTAAAGGTGGGGGTCAGGGCAGTTTGATGCCCCACCTGGGTGGTGGCAGATTTCTGAGGTTTTAGAACAAGTGTTGTCACTCCCTGAGCGGCAGTGGGGAGTGGTGGGTGTTAGGTCCAGCGGAGCTGAGGGCGAGTCCCAGATATGCCGTCTGCTATTTGTATCACTTGGGATGAGCTGTCTAGTCTCTCCAAGCTGTTTCTGCACAGACCTGAGTCAGCCTCAGTAGGAATTGAATTTATTGGAAGAGACCAGGTGGCTGACAGAGAAGCTTGGCGCAAAGGCTTGGGGAACAGGCAGGAATCAAGGCAGATGCGACAACCAAGGTCAGCTTGAAGGATGGGGACCCATGCCCCTGCGGCTACCACACCAGCCCCACTGCCCTGGGCTGCCACCTCTGCCCTTGAACCCTGGTGGAGCTCACTGCTGGATGATAGAGTTTAGGAGATGGAGCCGCGTGGGTTCAGGGGACAGAAAGATGGATGGGCCTCCCTATCCTGCTTAGTTTCTGTCCTGGGGTCTGCGCCCTATGTCCCCCAGACACACCAAGGTCAGTTCTCCAAGCATGGAAAGACGTTCACAGGCTTGGCAGCCAACAAAGAGAACAAGGAGCAGCCCAGTGCCAATTCATCTGCTTTCTGGGGAATCCTAGGGATTAAAGATAAGGCCTATTAAGTTCTTGATGCCCAAGAAGGCCCCTACCTGAGTAATTACAGGCCCTGCCTCTGGGAGCTAGCTTCTCTATAGCCATGACCAACTTCCTCATGCTGAGTCTCACTACCAAGTGAGGAGAACTCGGATAGTCCCAGAGAGGATCCCCTGGGGCAGGCGGTCTTGGCTTACCCACCTGGCTCGGGCCCTGAATGCCTAATGCCTGAATCAGAGAGGAGAGGAAGAGGCTGATTAATTGATTGACTTTCATGTCACAAACTCGAGGGGAAGAGGAGGGAGTTAGTTGTCTAGGAGATTAATTTGGGGATCTTTGGAGATGATAGGGAGAAAGGCATTAGTCTTTTGCTTTTAATCAGCATTTCTACGGAGAAAATCAGAGTCTGTTACTGGACATCCTGCTGATTTGGGAGCCATAGTCCTAGCTGCCCCAGAAGCAGGATCAAAGCTACCGTTTGCCTTGCTCGACCAAAGATTTGAGGGAAATGCCAAGTGCCAAAAATACGGTCTTCAAGGTCAGATAGATGACATGGGTTGGAGGTCTGCCTCCCCTCCTTACCAGCTGTGGGTTCTATTTGACTTTTCCAAGCCTCAGTGGCTTCTCTTCAAATGGCACTCTGGGTCCATTGCTCAGGGACATGATGAGCATAAAACAAAATAATTTTTGCAGACCTCTTGGTACAAAGGTTGGCAAACTTTCCCTGTCAAGGGCCAGGTAGTAAATATTTTAGGCTTTGTGGGTCACAAGGTCTCTGTTGCAACTACTTGGCTCTGCTGCTGTGACCTGAAAGCAGACACAGGCAAAATGTAAGTGAATGGACACAGTTGTGTTCCAATAAAACTTTATTGATACGCAGGCAGAAGGTTGGATTTTGCCTGCAGGTTTGAGTTGGCAGAATCTGTCCTAGAAAATAGAAGGTACTCAATAAACATGAGATTCTTTCTGTCAGAGGAAGTTGGCTTGAATAACAAAGAAATTGAGGAACATGTTCAACAAAAGTTGTCATTGACAGCAGTCCGAAGGAAGAGAGCTGGGCTCAGAAGGTCTCCTCAGACAGTTATTGGATTGTACCGTAAACATCTGCTCTGGCACACCACACTCACCATGGCAATACCCCATCTGCTGCAGGGATCCAGAGGGAGTTCTGGAGAGTGTCCTGGGCCACTAGATGGTGGCTGGCCACATGGGTACATTGAGTTGGACCCTATAGTTGTGGGCCATTACTGACCATCACTCCAAACTGGTTGGCAGATGCCTCTGACCAGAGGACAGTGGGTAAGGCAGGGGCTCTGGGCTGAACCCTTGCAGTGTTTTCTAGTCCCGGCAGTGGCCATGCTAACTCAGGTAAGGTTGTACTCATGTAGCCTCTTGCCTGGTCCACGGAAGATTTGGAGACAGTTCCTGAGCATATGAACTCTCACTGTGCAGGAACTCACGTCAAGCTCGTTCGCTTAGGCAGAAATGATCAGATCTTGACCTTAGTGGCCTCACATTTATAGCCTTTGCTTTGGAGTAAAGCTGGGGGAGAGGACTACGAGCTGGGGGCAAGGTCCAGGAGCTGGAGTGAGGCTGGGGCTAGGTCCCCGGGCTCACATGAACTTGAGTGGGTGTGGGAGGCAAAGGGGGCCATGACTGCTACCTAGGGGTTTATCCCACCCCACGTGCAAGGGTGTGAGCTCAGTCACTCAGATGGTCCCAGGCCCCTACCTTGCACCTGCCTTGTTGGGGACAGGAGCCGAGCAGGGGCCATCGAGGGGGTTGATGCTTTCAAGGGACTCACAGTCTAGAGGGCCCAGAGTCTGGGGAACAGAGAATAATAGTAGAAGCTGTTCAGGGTTACATAGTTTTCCCTTGTATGTTTTGCCATTTTTCATGATTCAGAATCATCCTTGAATTTTAATCTGTTTTTTGAAGGACAGGGATATAGGCCCTCGGAACTGTCCTAAAGTGTTCCAGTGAGTCATGAATATGTCTCAAGCCACATGAGAATATTACCCCCCAGGCCCGTGCCTCCCTTCTGCATGAAAGCAGAGGGCCCCTGAGGACGGAGGGCTGCTGCAGGTGTTCCCAGTGTGTGGCCGGGCTCTGGCAGCCACACCCCCCGTGACCCAGGCACTGAGCCCGGATAGGGACAGCCCCCTTCAGCACTTGGTTAAGCAAGGCCTGCCATCTTCCCTGAGGCACAGCAGACTGTGTCATCCTTTTATCGTGCTCTCACGGGTCTTAGCAATGTGGGCTTCCTCAGCCTGCAGCCCCAGCTGTGCTTTTGACATCCCATTAGCAGAGGGCCGAGAATGGAGGAAGTCTGGTCCCCTCCCTGACGGTTGGCCCCAGAGTCTTCAATTAGCGCATGAGACCAGTGGTCCACGATTTCCGCCAAGTCCTGCTTTGATTTCCCCAGCACAAACAGGGCTTGGGGAGCACTGATAAGGGGCACAGGGGATGGAGCGGAGAGCCCAGCAGCTCTGGAGTACAAGGCCATGGCGGTGCCTGGTGGACATTGCTAATCCCTTAATGAGGGCTTGGTGGCCACTGAGAGCAGGGGCCAGGGAAGTGAGGGATGGAGGAGCACAGACCGGGCTGCCCCGAAACCCCAGGAATGCCTTACATTAACAAACCTAGCCCGCCGGTCAGCTGTTCCCGCCTCTTCCAGATGCTCATGGAAATTTGAGCTAATTATAGACAGAGCAACGTGGCTCTAGAAAGGGAGCCCTTTTTGAAATCTCATGGCCTGCAGTGATAATATTTTAGAGCTGTGACTTTAACATAAACAGTCCAGGGTAGCTGGGCAGGATGAGAATGTGCCGGCCCAGCACGGCCTCCAACCCGTGCCTGCCAGACGGATGTGGGGCCAGGACGGTCCGGCCGTGCGCATGGCCTGCAAGTGATACACCCGCTCGTTCTGGCTGGAGGCTTCACGTTCACCATTTCATCAGCTCTCAAGACAGCCCTGCAAGGCACGTGTCACCGCCCCCCTGTGATAGCTTCGGAAGCCTTGTGTCGGGCCTGTAAAAAACCTGCCAAAGGTTACGGAGCTGACAGGGGCAGAAGTGGGATCTGAACCTAAGACTGTCTGGTTCCCACAATGCACTGAAGGACCACTCTGATGGCACAACTGCTTTGAGTCCGGAGAGCTGTGCTCACCTCAGTTGATGCACCAGGCTGGCTGGGCCCAACCTTGGGAAGACATTGCTCTTGCCTGCTTTGCTGTCCACTGGTCCTGGGCCAGTCCCGACCAGGCCAGTGCTGTGGGTCAAGCCCCATCCTGAGCAGCAGGTGGGTGCTGGCCTCAGTCGCCCACAGGCCCAGGCTCCTTGGTCAGGCCCGCACTCTGGAGCTGGGAGATGGTGCTGCCCGCTGGGTTGCAGTGTGAGCCTTCCCCAGGCCGTAGGAGACCGCCCCACAGCCTTCCTTGGGGCTGGGTCCATTCCCCCAGTCCTGCCCCGTAGTCACCCTGGTACCCACCTTCATTCACACCCGGCATGGATGGAAATATGGCCTGCCCCTCGTCTCTACCCACCTTCCTTCCTGCTACTCTGCCCATTCAGAGGTTAGGTGCTGCTCAGACCCAAGCCCGCTTGGCCCACCTGGACTCTGTACGGGGGCCGCACCCACCCTCCCCGGGCCCGGGGAGCTCCCTCGGCGGTGTCAACGAGGCTGGTGAGGTGTGAGCCGCGCTTCTGAACATCCTCGCCTGGGCTGATGGAAAGATCGAGGCTGGGGTTCCATGGGACAAAACTGTGTGCAGAGCAGAAAAACAGAGCTTGGGAAAGACTTAGGACTCAACTCTCCATTCTCTTAGCCTGCTTTTATTTTTTCATTACCCTTTATGTGTGTGTGTATGGGAGTATATACTATCTTTCTTCTCACCCTCGATCATAAATGCCATGAGAACAGGGACTCTGCTTCCTGCTCTGTCACCAAGTCCTGGGATCGTGTCCCCAGCCTGGTGTACGCTCACTGCTCAGCACAGAGCTGTGGAGGAAAGACCTTCCTCAGAGGTGGGGGGCCTGCACATTGTCATTTAGGGTATGGTGTAAAGTCCCACAGATGTGGGCCGAGGCCCTGGCTTGGGGACACTCGCCCAAAATCACACAGCTTCTAAGTGGGGAGGTGGGATTCAACTCCAGTTCTAGCCATTTTTTATTCCCTTCATTGCATCAAAGTTTCTAGTGACAAGCTTCCGTCTCCTCGGTGAGGCCCCTGACCTCTAGGCTGGGCTGGGGACCAGAGGGAGCTGTGGGTTGGAAGGGTACAAGGGGCAGGGAGGCGGCTCCAGCCCTATGCAGCACCTTGCTGCTTGGCCCAGAGGACTTGCTCCCGATGTGGACACTGGCCCTGGTATGGTGGGGGCATCACCTGACCCTCCCTCGGGGGGTGTGTGCATTGTTTTCACAGGCCCCAGGGGCCTGAGCCAGTGGGGACCCCGCAAAGATGCATCTCAGAGTGTGTTCCCTGTTTCCTGGGGGACGATGGGCTCTCACTGCAGCGTGTGGCTGCTGGGGGTTATAGGTCCTTCTGAGGGGCCCAGCATAGCCTAGAGGTTGGAGGCCTCACTGAGGAGACAGGCCAGCGAGGTGAGGTAAATGCATTAACTTGACAAGTCCTTATGAAGCCCTTATGCTCTTTTAGGCTCTGGGAATATAGTACTGTAGACAATAGACACGAATCCCAGAAATTGGTTAAATGACATTTTAGAGACCCTATGGCCCAGGGGTTAACTGCACAGACCCAGGTCTGAATTCTTGTTCTGTTAACCAGTTGGTCACTTAGGGCAGGGCACTTAGCATCTCTGGGCCTATATTTTCCCCATCTGTGGAAGAAGGATCTTAGTAGTACCTACCTCACGGGATGTGATTCAAATGGATTAATGTGTGGGAAGTACTCAGAGTGGGGTGTGGGCCACAGAAGGACATGGCAACATGTACGTTGTAGTGGAGGGAGGACCCACGGTGGACAACACAAGGGGGTCAAACCCATGCTGTCCGTGGTAAGAGGTGCCAGGGAAGAAACTGCAGGGCGGCGGAGGGGCGTGGGGAGGGTGTGAGTGTGTGTGTCATGGGGGGTAGTCAAGGAGGGCCCCAGATTTGAAGGAGGAGAGGGACAAGGGTGTTTGAGAAATGTGGACAGCACACACACGTTCCTTCAGCATCTGCCTAATGGCACCTGGTCTGTAAGGCTGAGCTGTATCATTTTCTTTCTTCTTTTTCAGTTAAAAAAAATGGAGCTCACACACCTGTCCTGCATCCCACAATCATTTCATGTCCCTTCCGTGGAGACCTCTTTGTGGGGAGAACCGTCCCCATTCTTGCAGGCCACCAGTGAGGCTCAGCTGAGGAGCCACCTCCTCTTGGGATGCTCCCTGCCCCATCAGGGTCAGGGGCTCTGTCACTGGCTGCAAGACCGACGCCTTGTCGTTCTCCCCAGACCCGGAGGGGCCTGGGAGCAGACCCAGGTAGCCATCCTTACTTTGTGCACTGGAGAGCCTCGGTGGGGCTTGTATGATTGTCCCCAAGACATGCACTCTCCCCTGGAGGTATTCAGAGAACACTGGGTCAGTCTACAGGGGCAGAAATGGCTCAGGTCAGGGAGGCAGGCTCACCTTGGGGCGAGAGCTCAACTTTGCCCTTTGCCTTTGTCCCAGGCCGCTCTCAAAGGCTCAGCCCACCGCCGTGGGAATTCCCAGGAGTGCGGGACCACGGGGCCCAGTGGGAGAGGGGCCCCCCGGCTCAGTCAAGATTCCCCTTCCTGCCCCGTCATTGCCACGTCCACGGGCAAGGCACCTCTAAGGCCCCAGTTACCTCCTGCAAGATGCTGCCGCTGGACGTCAGAGAACCCTCGAGACCTTTTCTCTGTCTGATCCCAGAGCCTGTGGCAGTCAGCACTTTCCGCCGCCTCTGCTCAGCCCTGGGAATTAGCAACAGGTGCTTCGAGCAGACCCCCGGAGCCCATCACCAGCATCCCATGGAAAAGAAGGAAAACAATTTGTTTCCTCCTTCCAAAAAATGTGAGGAAAGAAAATAGGCCTCATCTTCGATGTGAGCCAACTCTCTTCAGTTTGATCTGTCTCAAAAGAAGTGAGAAAGTGCAGGGGTTTCCCCCTGGGTAGGAGTGAAGCATGACAAGAGCCTGGAAACTTGGCAGGAATGCCCTGGATCGCAGCTCTGGCATCAGGCCCACTTGGCAGAGGACCAGGGAGAAGATTTCCCGTTGTCCCGACACAATTCCCTCGGCCCAGAGGAGCAGGCACACATGTGGGGGCGGTGCACGTGGGAATCAAGCCTGCCAGGGAGACGCTACCCACCCCCACTGGCCCTCAAGTCCATGGACACTCTCCAGCATTTACTGAGCACCGCGGGGTGCACGGCACTCACCGGGGGCACTTCGTACAGCGACGTGCAACCCCGGAGGAGCAAAGCCCCGATCCTGCCTGGTCACGCCTGCATCACGGAAACAGATCCAGGTGAGCACACTCACCTGCGAAGTGACCACCATCACTCCAGTGGCCTCTGGGTCCCTTCCCACTTCAGAATCCCAGGTCTTCATGTGGAAGGTGGAGCTCCCCGGTGCCCAACAGCTGGATATTAGGGACCATCCAAACGACGGGAGGCACGTTCACTGTTTGCTTCAGATGCCTGGCATCAGGGAAGGGCCCTGCAGAGGTCACTCCACCCTGTTTGAACACAACTGAGCTGTCATGTTCAATCTTTTTCATATTCCTGAGGAAACTGGAACAGATGTGCTGGGCTCCATGTCCAGGGCTGGGGTCTCCTGTGCTTTGTGTGGGAGGGGGTGAGCTTGGGGGGTGGGGGTAGGGGTGCTGGAGCTGCCAGTAGGCTGTCTCCCGTGCATGGGCCCCTGGCAGAACTCGCCATAATCTGGCCATGGGGCCCCCAAATCGGGGCCATGACAGTGAGGCCCCAAGCCCCCGGTCTGCCTGGTGGAGAGGAGCTCCAGATAGAGAGGGAAGACAGCAAGCAAGGGTTTGGGGCAGTGATGAGTGTGGACCCCAGGGCGGGGGGGGGGGGGGGCTGCTACATGGCACGGAACTCCTGGCCCAAGTATGCCCTGCCTGTGATCCTAGGGGAGCTTGAGCATCGCTCGCAACAGTTGTTGCCCCTGGGCATCCTTTCTGATGAGAATGTGCTCCTGATGTGCTCCCTCCACTCTGTTCAGAGAGGAGAGGGCTGTCAGGGCCTTGGTGCCCTGAGTCAGGGGTCTAGACTAAAGCTGCTGATCCAGATCCAGGAGGCTCATCCCCCTCATCTGAGTTGAGGTCAGTGTCACGGACCATTCTGATGCCTCATCGTGGCTTCCAGCTCTCCTTCACGAGACTGAGCATCGAGTGACATGTCTGTGGAAAACTGGTCTGCTTCCTCCACACACGGGCTGGGCAGTGGTGGTGGGCGGGGAGGTTCTTGGCACCACAGTATAGACGGGACTTTAATCTCTTGGCGTATATCCCCACAGGGCACGCGTGGGAGCATGGGAGCCTGGGGAGGTCTGGGAGATGGGGAGTAGGAGAGATACTGTGGACCGCCGTGGAAGGTAGAGCCCTGTCACTGTGGGTGGTACGGGGCTCTCACACCCCATTCAAAATCCCCGACCACTGACCGGCACGTCTTCCTGGAGAGGCGGGTGACCCTTACCCTTTGCTGGGCACACGCTCCTGGGCTCGGCCCCTTGTTAGCCGAGAGAGCAGGAACCCCATTGCTCTGGGGTCCCCTGGGGACCATCTTCTTCGGCCTTTCCAGGCTCTTCCTGGTCACTCTGGTTGTGTTGACCTGTGCATTTTCGCTCCACATCCTGGGAGACAGCCACCAGTAGACCTGGCCACAGCATGGCACAGCACTCCTTCCAGAACCTGTTCAATCCTTTGTCTCATGCTTGCCTTGTTTTCTCTTATTCCCACTGCTTTCTCCCCAGGGCCCTTCTACATCCCCACCCCTGCCCTGGCCTCAGGCTCTCCACTGGTTAATGCTCTACTTACCACGATGAGGGGGCAGAAGGGTGGGTCTTCCCAGAGCTAAGATTCCATGACAGCTAAGAACAGTCCTGAAGGAGGAGGGATGGAGTCAGATGAAACGGGGATAGGGTCTCAGCAGAGTGGCCCCAAAGCAAGGAGGAGCCCAGCCACTGACCTTACATTACCTTCAATGGCAGTGTGGGCGGGTGGGGCAGGCTCCGAGGTCTTGAGAATCCACTTCACTCCATGCATACATGTGCCCGCCCACCCATGTGTCCAGGCCTGAAGGGAGGGACCCCTTCAGAGGGGACCTCAGCAGATGACACCCAGCTCTTGACACCTGTGTCCTGAGGCTTCCAGCCACGGAAGGACCATGGCAGTCATGCAAGTAGCAGGGCCTCCATGTGACCTTGGGCTCGGGGAGCATGAGTGGGGGTGAGTGGGGGTGGCCAGGTTCTAGCATGAGTAGGGAACAAAGGGAGGCCACAGATGGCAGGACAGGGGAGTCTCTCTAAAGAGGTCTGGGGGACGAGAAGCCCAGGTCGCTAGTAGGGTCTCTGTGTCCTCTCTCAAAGAGCATCATGGAGGACACCTGTATGTTTCACACCACCCACCCCTTCCAGCCTCCACTGAAAAGGCCCTGCTGATGTCCCCTTGGCCCTACCAGGGGTCTGGGTATGAGGAAGTAAGCCGCTGGGGCTCACACAACCTGTCAGAGGAGCAGAGAGGGCTGGAAGTCCTAGGTTGCCTGGCAGGGTTGGGGGAGTAGAGCTGAGAGGTGGGACTCAGAAGGTCACCTGGGCCAGCAGCTGGGGAAAAGGGTCAGCACAAGTCAGAATATCATTCAGGAGAAGCGGAGTGCCAGCACCTGAGCCTGCAGGCCAAGGGGAGCTGGGCATCGGGTTGAGCAGAGAATATACCCCGTTGCCCCCGCCCCCCCTCAGCCAGAATGGTGCTCCTCAGTGGGAAAGGGAGAGATGAGCCCCCCTCCTGGGGAATGTCTCTGAGCCCTGAGGTAGCTCAAATTTGGGGCAAACAGACTGGGTGGATGGCAGTGCAGGAGAATATGTTAGAAGGGACTTACTGGTACCAGCTGCTAAAGCATTTTCTCCTTAATTTCCACATGGGCCCTCCAAGCTTGTTTCAGCACGGGGGCATGAGGAAACAAGGCAGGAAAAATTCCCATCCCTTGCCTAGGGTCACACAGTGGCTTGGAAGGGGCCTAGTGATGTGGATGTAACTCTGTGCGTTCCCAAGCCCCATGCAGACTGAGGCACCTCTGGACAGTGGAAGGAGGTGGTCTGGGGGCTGCAGGACTCCTTACAAAGGGCCACTGCCAGCCAGGAGCCTGGCCTGTCTGCTGGACAACCCCCTCCCCACCGCTGGAGGTCATGTGGGAAATTTCTGCTTGAGGAGAGCTGCGCAAATGGGCCATTGGGCCCCTGGGTACAAGGCCTTGTTTTCCTGCTGCCTCCTCAAATGGAGAAGGGGCTCTGGGGAAGGGCCTGCCTGGTTCCAGCAGCTCAGGCATGAACAACGGGCCTGTTAGCTGCCCTGTCTCACCCCGGGACATGTAGGCCTGGCAGCCAGCCGCTGCCCTCCTGGAGGACCAGAGCTTTCTGTGAGTGCAATTTCTTTCAAAGGCTCCTCCTGGGAAACTGGGCACTGGGGCCTGTGATCTTTCTGTGCAGACCCCCGAGCTCGGGGCGAGGGTGGGCGTGAGAGTGTCCGGGGAGTGGGTGCTTCTAGATGTGGGGGTCTCCCATCGAGGGCTAAGTGGCTGGGAAGTAGCTGTGACACAGGAGTGGGGAAGAGAAGTGGGGTGTGGTCTGTCCACGGGCATGAGTGGGGAGGGCTGTGTGTGGGGTGTGTCAGGTGGGGTACACCTGTGCAGGGGAGTGGGGTTGTGGAGGTGTCTGTGAGGCTGGAGGTGGGAGGCATTTCAGGAAACGGTCCTGTAGCGCTGTGGGTTGCTTGGAGGGTGGATGTGTGGGGAGTAGAGGCGGGGAAGTCTGTCCTCAGGCTGGTCATACCACCCAAGGTTTAACTGCCACAGTGAGGAGTCTGGGCTTTTTCAGGGAAGGAGGTCCTGGAGGTTTGCGAGCAGGCAATGGAGGCATGTGGACTGTGGGGCTGTGTGTAGGATGGGCGGGTGTGGGAGGGTGCAGAGGTCGGCCGCCTAGTGGGGCCCCGGGGCACTTATTCTGGTGGGGGCCTGAGGATCTGGGCCAGGGCCCAGTAAGGGGATAAGGGGCTAGGGCCAGTTCCCTGGGGTGGGGGACGTTGGAAGGGGACAGAGGACTCTGTGGCAAATTGAAGACAGGGAGCGCAAGCCAGGGGTCGCCCTGGACCAGGTGAGTCTAAGGCAGCGTCTGCATACAGGAGGTGATTTTGAATTTGTTCACTGGGACTGGTCTGTGAGTGGTGCCCGTGGGCAGAGGGAGTCCTCAAGAGAGGGGTCAGTGTGTGTGGGGGGGCGCGTGCGCACACACCCTACGCCTCCTGGTCCCCTCTGTCCCTCTCTGCCACAGGGGACACAGGTTAGTGGCGCTGCATCATGAGCATGACCAGCAGGGGGAGCTGTGCTGCCGAGGGACCTGTGCCCCTCCACCCTCAGCCCCCTCACTACATATTTTTACATTTTTGAGTGTGTGCCCATCTCTGGCATCACTTAGATAGTCATCTAGCCCCAGTCCTAGCTGACAAACTGTCTTCACCTCATCACCTTCTGTGCTAATACCGCAGGATGTCATACCCAGGGCGGCCTGGAGCTCCTGGACCCCTCAGCCCGGCTGGGCCCTGAGGAAGGCACACACAGTCCCTGACGGGAAGGCATCCAGTGCCTGGTGTGAAAATGAAGCCAAAGAAAGGGACGGTGTCCCAGTCCACACAGAACGAGCCAAGGGTAACACGGAGGCCAGGGGGCTTCCCCCAGGGGCTTCTCCCAGAGCCCTGAGTGGGATAGCCAGCGTACGCTGTGTCCTCTGTCCTCACAGGCTCTGTGGCCCCGGGCTTCCCAGCAGGGTGTGGTTGGCTTGGGAGTGGGGAACAGCAGGCTAGGGTGGCAGCTGAGACGGGGAGTGGGGGCCCTTGGAACAGCTGCCGGGACCCTTGGGTCAGACAGTTTCCCCAGAGGGGGCCGCCTTGCTCACTTACATCATTCACTGTACTGTGAACTCATACTGCAGGAAGGGTGCTCTATCAAGGCAAAGATGGGTGCTGGGGAGGCCCAGAGGAGGGGTTCAGTCCAGCCTGAGGGGCTGCACGTTGCCAGGCACAGCTTCCAGTAGAAGGTATGTCTGGACTAGGTTCTGAGGGATGTATAGGAGTCCAGTGGGCCAAGCTCAGTGTTACACACACAGTTTCTGGGCCTGTGTTACACAGGTGGGAGGTGGGACCCAGGCATGTGGGGGCAGGTGGTAGAAGCCTACAGGTCCTCAAGAGCTGAGGTAGCCCAGCCCCCGTGGGGCGCTCAGCCCGCTGTACCCACACACGTTGGATGCCGGGGCCAAAGGCAGACTCTGCGGGAGGGGGTTAACTCTAGGTCGAGGGAGCGGAAGGAGCTCAAAGTTGGTCTTTGCAGCCAGCTGGGGAGGCCCTAAGTCCAGCCCTGGTGCTTCTAGACTCGGTGTTAAGAAAATCAAACTCTCAACTCTGGGCTTTTCCAGGGACAGCCCCACTCTACTGGAGCTGAGAATTCCATTTGTAAAGTAGAATGGAGATGGGGAGGGATAGTTGTGAGGGAATTTAAGGAAGTTACCTAATTTTGTCCCATTTTATCTAGCATGAAGTAATTCATGTTCCTATTTTAGGGGTGATGTGGCAGGTCAGCTGAATTGTCACTTGCCCAGACCACACAGCTATAGCCCAGTGAAGCTGGGGACTGGCCCACGCATGCTTGCCCCTTGCCCCCTGAGGGGCAGCCCCATGCTGGGCTGGCTGTGTGCAGGCAGGAACTTCCTAGGGGGCCGTGGGCCTCGGCCACTGGCAGGGTGTTCTGACCTGCTTGCCTGAGTAGGGACAGAAAGTAGCTCTGTTTAAACCTAAGGAAAGCAACCCAAAGCAAGCATGTCAACCACAGCCGGTCCTCTTGGGGCCCCCTGTGGCTTGGACTGCTTTACTGTCTCAGCTCTGTTTGTGATGGGCCGTGCCGTGTCAGAGGCAAGGAAGGTGGCCCAAGGGTCTGCAGGCCAGGCGAAGGTGACCAGCCAGGAGCAGACAGCAGTGGGCTTCTGCAAGGCGATCTTCCAAGGACCTCTATGGCTCTGGCGGTGGGGCCAGAGCCCGTGACCTAGGCAGGGGTGTAGGACCTGTGAGGAACCCCCGCTGTCCTTCTCAGTGTGGTCAGAAGGTTAGGGGGTGGGTGTTAGGAGACACCCAACACAGGTCATAGAGGTAGTATGCAAGCCGGAGATTTCTGTCAATATATTTTATTTGGCCTACAGAGTGTTTCTCAAAACATGTTTCATGATGTCCCAACATTATCATATAAAAATCCAGATGTGCAGTTTCTCTTGAAGATTTGGAGGATCTGGCCTCCCTGTGTAAAAGGAGAGTGGTTGTCCTGTCTAGCTGCTGAAGGGGTTACCCCAGACCCCACCGCTCTCTGTAGTGTTCCCCGCCACTGTTTATGTTCCCTGCCTGGATCTCTCCAGGCAGCTCTGTTAACACAGCCCCCAACCAGTGATGGGGATGACCTCCATGGACCCTTGGCCCCTTGACCCCGGCTCTCAATATGGCTATGGTCCTATGTGCCCTAGAGAGGAGCATGGGGGATGTGACAGGCACCCAAGGTCAGTGGTCTAGTAGACTGGAAGCGGAGCCAGGAATGAGGGTGGGCAGCAGGGAGAGAGGGTTCCCGCATCCTCAGAGCCAGCGAGTCAGAGGGTTTGGGCTGGGAAGCTGGTGGGAGCAGCCACCGTGGGACCCAGGGGGCTGCAGGCAGCTTGGCGCCTGGCTTCTGTTATGCGGACAGAGAGAAGGCCAGAGCCGATTGGCCCCAGCCACATCGCAGACACAGGAAAACTCTTTCCACCCCGAGGAAGACAAATACAAAGGGCAAAATGAGGCTCCTGAACTCTCCACAAGCTTCCAGACAGACACAAACTTCCAGGACAGACTAAGGACTTCTGAGCCACTGTCGGGGAAGCAGGAATGTGGGGAGGGGGCAGGGAGCAAGCACACACTCTGGGAGGAGCAGGGAGGGCTCTGTGGTGTCAGGACGCAGCCCAGAGGTGGGGCAGGACAGGGCCAGCCCTGGGCAGGTGCAGGCACAGCTGAGCAATGTGGCAGGCCCCACCCTGGCAGGCCCCCCATGGCCTTGGGCACAGAGCAACTGCTTGCCGGGGGGAATGAGCCTGGAGGTGATGGGGTGGGGTGGAGAGGGGGGAGAGAGACAGACAAATACAGACAGAAAGACAGACACTGTTAGAGATGCAGAGACAAGGACAGCACCAGAGACGAAAGACGGAGACAAAGAGATAGTGACAGAGATAAACAGACACAGAGACAAACAGATAGAGAAAGACAGAGAGGGAAGGAGAGGGGAGGGAGACAGAGAGAGACAGTAAGACAGACATAGAGACACAGAGACAGAGACAACAACAGAGACAAAGGGGCAGTGACAGAAACAGAAAGAGAGGAAGACAGAGACAGAGGGGGAGAGACAGAGACAGAGATGGAGAGACAGATTGAGAGACAGGAAGAGAGGCAAGCTGGATGGCTGTGATGGGTGCAGCTGGGCATCTTGGGCTCATGGGCTCCAGCCGGACTTGGGGCCTGCCTGGTGCCCACCCCACTTCCCCACAGAAGCAACCGCCGCAATCCGCTCCCCTCCCTGGCCGGCCTCTGCTGGCTCCTGGCCAGGGCTGGGAGGGTCCTGTGCCGACAACGTTGGCAGATACCAGGTGCTCGAGAACTTGAGTCATGGCTGCTGCCAGGGGGTCCCAGAGTGCCAGGGAAAGCCCTCTGGACGGCCTCAGCCCTCCCGGGGATGTACTGGGAGAGGGGCAGCAAGGCTGGGTGGGCTGCTTGCTGCAGATGGCCAGTAAGGAGGGGGCGAGGCCAGAGCCTTTCTCTCGGCAGCAGGACCCTGCAGGAAGGCCCAGCTGCTTCTGTGAGCCCAGCCCATCGGGAGGGGTCTGTCCCCCAGGACCCATGGACCGGGGCTGCAAAATGTGTCGACGATAAAATCAAAACCATATTTTTCTATGTTGGAAGACGGAGCCGTGATAAATTTGGAAAGTAATACATATCAGGGCTCTACAGACCATTTCCCGGCATCTCCCAGCAGACTGGCTTCCTGCAGCCAGAGCGGCGCACCCCCAAGGGCGTGCGGCCTGGACTGGGGGGCCGTGGCGGTCCGTGAAGGCGGGGCCGCGGTCGGGAACGCCAAGTGCATTTGATTAGAGGCTGGTGATGGGCAGCTTCCAGGGGACGGTTTGGGAGCCCGTAAACAGGCCATGTGGGGGGAAAATGCCCCCGAGGGAGTTGTGGCCAGAGCCAAACTATAGTTATTCACAGTGTGGTTTTCCAGTTGCTTCCAGATCAGCCTTCGCCAGCTGGGATTCTGAGTAAGTTATGCCTCCCCCACAGATCTCAGTTTCCCCAGCTTCTCCAAGATGGTGGTCACCCTTCTCTGACTCCGACATTCTTCTGAGCAAGCAAGGCCATGCCCACGGTTTCCTCGAAGAGAGAACCTCTGTATCGGGTGGTTCCTTCACATCATGACCTGGCCTGAGGAACACGCGGGACCAGACTGAACAGACTCCAGATAGGCTGTGCTCCACCTCTTTTCTGTGGCCTCTGCTGGCTGGAGAGACACATAGAAACCCCTTGTGAGGGAAGCCCCAGTAAGGGAGATCGGGGTGTGTGGGTGCAGAGCCTCTGGGAGGGTGGGGTCTGCGGGCCACCCTGTGTTCGGGCACCGAGCCCACCCTGTACTCCTAACCCCCTGGCCCCTTGCACAGGGTTGTGTCTCCAGTTTGATCTCCTGGTGCTCCTTTTTCTCTCCAGAACCCTCCCTCCCACGGTCAGTGGAGACTCCCTTGTGGTACCCAGTCCTACAGAGGGTCCTATCCTGCGCAGCCCCTGCACGGAAGTCACCTGTGTTTGGGACGCTGGCTCTGCTGGGCCGTGGCCTGAGCACAATCCTGCACTGAGCACCACGTCTGCTCAGAAGTGCTGGACCCGCTCAGGGTTCGACCCACACATCCAGCCCCCTGGGTAAACCAGGCTCTTCTGGGCTCCTCTCCCCTTCCTCATCTCTGTTTAAAAAAGGATGCCTGCGGAGCATGTTTACTTTATGCATTTCCATAACCCCAGCCTTATCTCAAAAGAGACTCCAGGAGACTAGAGAAGGCAGTTTGATGTCAGGATGAGTGACACAGACCTGTCCAACCTACAACACAGCCATGTTGGCCACGCTGGCTGGGGCAGACTCCATGTCCTCACTGTGTGATTGTCACGGGGCACCATCCAGGCAGACGTGCTCACGGGGCAGACCGGGGCCCTCAGGGGGACGTCTCTCAGTCCCCGCTCCTCACTTCACAAAAAGGTAAGGAGAGGGAGGTTCATTTGCACAGGCTCTTACTATTTTTCTGCCTCCACCCCCGGCCCCGGTTCTCTCCAAGCGTCAAAGGACTCCCCAGCCAGAGGACGGGCGTTTCCAGGTTATGCCTTCCTAGACATCTTGGTCCACACAGCTCCACAGCTCTTATGGAAGTGAGAACCACGGGGCCTGCCTGGCGATCCGAGAGGCTGCACAAGACGGCTCACCCAGCCCGGGGAAGAGCTGCCCTGTTAGAATGCAAGGAACCTCGCAAAGGGCTGCTTCGAGTTTACCAGCATTACCAAATCAAAGTGTCTGCACAATAGCGCCGGGGATCCCGGAGAAAGAAGGTGGGTGAGACCCATGTCTCTATCTGCTGAAGCCAGTTATTTTATTTTATTTTATTTTTATTTTATTTATTTATTTATTTATTTATTTATTTATTTATTTATTTATTT
>NW_023270265.1:13254051-13480510 GCF_011800145.1 Mirounga leonina | reverse complement strand
TTTATTTATTTATTTATTTATTTATTTATTTATTTATTTATTTATTTATTTTTGAGGCCAGTTATCTTAAAGAAAGACTGATGAGGACTAAGATACTCCTGTGGGAGCAGGTGTGTAAGCACCTAGTGTAGGTGTCTGGTTTCCCTCCACACTGGTTCATCTAAAAATGCATTTGCCTCTGAGGATCAAAGTCATCTGTGTTCATTACACACACACACACACACACAGATACATACATAAAGAAACTAACAAAGATTGTACCGCTCAGAAGCATTTTCACAAGAATTCTGATAAATTTCTCCTAGTTAGAGCTACCTAGCTGCAGACACATTACAGAGGGATTTTTTTTTGACCACTGTTGATACTGTATCATCCTTGTGCCATGTGAACGCCATGGGAACTTCATTTTGCTTACATATTTGTCTGCATTTCTAATCATTTCTATTCATAGATTCCAGGAAGGGGAAATCACCGGGCTGAAGGGTGTGAACGCATTGAATATTTATTGCCAACTTGTCTTCCAGAAAGCTTGAGTCACTTTATTTTCTCTGCAGGAGCGTGACAGTGCCCACCACCAGTCTTTAAAAAAGACTCGGGGCTGGAAATGACCCCAAAGCTAATCTGGTGCTTAGATCTCCAGTGACTACACGCTAGTCCCTACTTGAGTCAGGGCCTCCCTGGTAGGGTCCCCTCTGCTGACACATCAGGGACAGAGAACTCGCTCCTTTGCTGCAGGTGAGGCTCTGCTTCTGCGGGTCATCAGGTTGTTTCTGTGTGCCTACGGCCGCGTGAGGAAGAGGAGGATGTGCATCATGGGCAAGCCTGTGTCCATCCCCCTGTCACCCAAGTCAGTTCTAGCAGATCTTGATTCTAGCAGTCTTTATTTACCTTGGGGGACTTCTTTAAGAATAAGAACACGAGGGCGCGTGGGTGGCTCAGTTGGTTAAGCATCTACCTTCGGCTCAGGTCATGATCCCAGGGTCCTGGGACGACGCAGGGAGTCTGCTTCTCCGTCTGCTCCTGCCCCTGCTTGTGCGCTCTCTCTTCTTCTGTCTCTCTCTCTCTGTCAAGTAAGTAAATAAAATCTTAAAAAAAAAGAATTAAGAACACAAAAGCATGAATACAGAACTATGAAAGCATCAAAGGGATTATTTTAAATGAGACAAAAATCACAATAAATTACAAATTTTTTAAAAAGCTGATAAATAACAAACATCACAAAATTCTTCAAAAACATAATTTTTACTAAATTCTGGACCTACTTCTATAATACTTTCCTTACACATTTTCAGCTGAGTATTCTTTTTTTTTTTTTTTTAAGATTTTATTTATTTATTTGACAGAGAGATACACAGCGAGAGCAGGAACACAAGCAGGGGGAGTGGGAGAGGGAGAAGCAGGCTTCCTGCTGAGCCGGGAGCCCGATGTGGGACTCGATCCCAGGACCCTGGGATCATGACCTGAGCTGAAGGCAGTTGCCTAACCAACTGAGCCACCCAGGCGCCCCTCAGCTGAGTATTCTTTGTTCTCTTCATATGACAATGATTTTCTCTAGTCATAATAAAAAGATAATTCAGTCTGTCTTCAGGGCATAAGTGATCAAAACCATTAAAAAATTTTTTTTGGTAGTTTAGACCAATTGCTTTCACCTTCATAACCCATTGATAATGGCATAATTAGAGTTTTATCAGATTGGGGAACACCTGTGTTATGCTCCTGTTGTACCTGAGCTGCAAGATTTTAGGGCATTTCTAGTTTTCCACGTGGTTATTAATCTTATATAGTCTCTGAATGATGATGGTCACATCGATGCTTGTATTCTACTGGCATTTATGAGTTTTTTTAATGTGTTTCTTTCAGTTTGGGTCAATTCAGCAGGAAATTTCAATATCTTCCCAACCTTTTCACAGAATTCACCCTTTTAGTAAGATTACTAAACACTCTAAGAGCCTAGTCATTATTTTTATTACCAATTTATCTCTTCCTCTTCATAGTAAAATTGGAACATTTAAAAATTTAATGTGATTAACAATAATTTCTACTGATTCCACAGCTCATCTTTATAGCTTGTCTTCTATTCCATTCATTTTTATCTGATTTTTTCCTCAGTTTCTTAATTAAAAAGTTAAGTAGGACAAAATTGTATCTCCAGATCAGAAAACTGTAACTTTCTATTTGTTTTATTGCAACATTTAAAAACGTCTCTCCAAGTTATATGTTAAATCATATATTCCCAAATGAACTTCTCCTTAGTTTGGATCCGCAAACGCCTGATGCCCCTTCAGTTCCATCTAACAAGGGGGAAAGATACACGGCACAGGGGAAACCCCAGTGCACATAGAAGGCTATCTTACTTACTTACATTGCTGGGGCTCCTCCGGGGCCTTGGGAGGGGCCCCTGTAAATTGGGGTCTGTCTTGGAACTGTCATTAACTTGAAGGTAAATTTACCTCTGGCATCAGTCCCGCATTGCCTCCCCTCCACCAATGCTCTATGGAGTCTCTATCCAAAGGACTTTTGGCCTTGGTACTCCAAAACCTTAGTCTGGACACTGGCCAGCCCAGGAGATGGGTGACTGGTTTGGCAGGTGGGACAGACTTTACCACATTCATAGTCCAGCTTCACTGGAACACTTAAGAAGATACCCCTTTAACTCCCGACAAACTTGCTCTCTTAGATCAAGGAGTTCCTATGAGTCTATGACTGTGCGTGGGTTCAAGGCCCTGGATCTATCTTGCATATGTTACAAACTCTTTAAAATAGTTCCAGGTTTATTTCTGTCCTTAAGAATCAATATAATTCAGGAGCATCTCTCTACTTGCTATATGGGATGTTGCCCAATTCATGAATTGCTTAATAAAGCCAATTCCATCTTCAAAAAAAAAAAATCAATATAATTCAAGAAAATGAGAAGACAAGCCACAGACTGGGGAACAATATTTACAAAAGACATAACCTGATAAAGGACTTATTTAAAATATACAAAGGACTCTTAAAACCCAACAATAAGAAAATGAACAGCCTGATTAAAAATGGGTAAAAAACTGTACATACTATAGAATCTCAACTATATGACTTTCTGGAAAAGGCAAAACTATGAAGATGGTAGAAAGATCAGTGGTTGCTAGGCATTTTCTGGGAGAGAGGAATGAATAAGAGGAACACAGAGGCTTCTTAGGGCAGTAAAACTACTCTATGATGCTAAAATGGGGGAGCCATGTCATTATACATATGTCCAAACCCATCGAATGGACAACACCAGAGTGAACTCTAATGTAAACTCCGGATAATAATGTGTCAGTGTAGTTCATCAGTGATAACAAATGTACCTCTCTGGTGGGAGATGTTGATAAATGGGGGAGGCCTTAGAGGGGGGACAAAGCGTATGGGAATGCTCTGTAGTCAGCTCAATTTTGCTGTGAACCAAAACGTCTCCAAAAAATATCTATTAAAAAATCAATACATTCAGTATTTTTGTAATTTATTTTAATAGCCACTTCCAAGTAATCCATTCAGTGGATATTTACTAACCCTACTATGCACTACATCTGAGCAAGGCCCTGGGACCCAGTTGAGAAACAGGCAGGAGTGGCTGGTACGTTCGAGGTGCCATCATCCTGCTGGGAAGGTAGTCTCCCAGAAGGACAGATAACAAAAGTATAATCGCAGTAAGTTCTTTTCCAGTTGTCCCATATGTTAGAGGAGCAACAGGTAGGGGAACTCAAGCTAGTCTGAGGGGGTCTTCACTAGTAAGCAACATCTGAGCCTGGATGGGCTTTCAATGAAGGAGTAAAATGAGAGGATTTGTGTCTCCAAAATATTATCCTGACTGGTGCACAGAATGGACTAGACGGAGTCACGAGTGGAAATGGGCGAGCGGTTAAGAGGCCATCACAGTCCCAGCAGGAAGGCCTAGTGGCCTGTGCGAAGGAAGGAAGCCAAGCATCTTCTCAGGCTGAGAGGCCAGGAACAGTGTCAGGGAGATGCGGTGTGAGGGAGACTGTGATAGAGGACACTGGAGGAGAAGCAGACCTGGGAAGGAGGATACCGCGGTCACTGGGGACCCGAGAGCGCTAGCAACCACGGAGCTGCTGAGGGAGATGAGCCTGGGCGGCATGCGTCTGGAGCCACGTACACAGTCTGGGCTGGGGACATAAATCTGAGCAGATAGATGGTAATTGGAGCCATGTGGCGGATGAAATCATCTGAGGGGAACGTGTGGGCTGAGAAGAGCAGGGAACAGGGCCATGATCGCCGCCACATCTGTGGCCATGAGGAGACAGAGCCAGGAGAATTCACGGGGATTATCAGCCACATGACAGACAACGAAATCTAGAGGCCAAGATGCGCTTGATGCTCTCCAGGGGACAAGGGCTTCCCAGCCGACCATGTCACGATGACTCTCACCCACCCTGAGAGGTGAGCATGCTTCTACCAACTGAGGCGTGCAGCACAGAGAAAGGAGAGCCCCACTGGAGTCCCAGAGACCCAGGCTCAGATTCACAGGGTCATAATTTCACCGTGAGGGCTGTGGGGATCAAAGGACATGGTGCATTTACAAAGCACCAGGCACCGCGCCTGACACATGGCTGTGGGAGTTTCGAGAGACTCATAAATAACACCCCATTATTCGCCTCCCCTGCTCACATCCAACTGAGAAACGAGACGCAGGAGACAGGTTTCAGCAGGACGAGCAAGAGAGGTATTGGCGGCCCCAGTGATGGACAGTATGCCACAGCTGTGAGGTCCCCTGGGGCTTTGGCCTTCCCACACCCTGCTGCCATCCTCCCCGCCCCACTGTGGGGCAGCCCTCCGGAGAGAACAGGCGGGCCGGCAGAGCGGTCAGATTTACCCAGAGCACAGAGAGCAGACCAGGAGGGAATGAATGAGTCTTGAGGGGGCCGCCTTTTGATGGCTCCCCCCGATCCAAACTACAACTGGGGACGGTGCTGTCCCCCACCACCACCAGAGGTAGGGGGTGTCACTCAGGTGGGCTGTGTCCACGTGGCATCATAGAGCCTGGGGGAAGGGTTTCATCCTCGGAATAATTGTAATAAGCAGTTACAGTAAGCAACTGTGAAAACTGATCGCCTCTCCCTCATTTAACAAGTCAAGTTATGGAGGTCTTTACTCATTGGCGAGATGTGGATTAAAAAGTCTGAAATGTGCTGACTTGGCCCACTTACTCTTTCCTTGTTGTTTCTTTGATAGCTTTTTTTAAAAAAATTTGTTTATCAAAGTCATACATGTACATAGTTTTAAAAGTCAAATGGTTCTGCAAGACTCATAATGAAAACCAGCATCTCTCTTCCCCGCTCCTGATTCTCACTCCCCAGAGGCCATCACTTCGAATTCTTCTCACAGATTCTTCTGGTGCTTTCCTCCTTACTTTAAAATAACATGCTTGGACTGCCATTTCTTGATTTTCCAGTTTAAATGTGATTTAATGAATTCCTACTACAGCAGAGGAGGACGTAACTCTTGTAAACCGCCCTCCCTCTCCCCCTGCATATGTGCACTCCTTTCTCCTCAAGCCCAACATGGTAGTTAAGAGTGTCATTTTTGGCCAAATCAATATTCAGTATTTACATAATTGTGACGATGTTCCTATTATTCCCAGCCTAACCATGTAGTGCACATTTCCCATTTTGTACAACCTTTTGTTCTGCTTGGAATGAGGGGCTGCCAAGCTTTTCCTTTGTTTAGTGTTCAGTGACCATCCATTCCTAGACTTCAGGCTGGAGGGGGCTCTCTTTCTAGCAGATACTTGTGCTGCGGCCCAGCCTCCTTCCTCAGGAGACACCCCCCTCTTACCCCCACCCCCGCAGCCTGTGCGTCCACCCCCGCTGTGGTCTTGGGGGCCTGGGGACCCTCTGACTTCCCTGTGCTGGGTCTCTATGTGCTGAATCCAATGTCCTGTCTTGGTTTTCTCCCTTGTTGGGGCAAAGCACCTTCTCCAGTAGCTTTCTGAGAAACGTTCAGTGTTAGGAAAGTATTTTGAGAGCTTGTCCATGCAAAAATTCACTCTCCCACCCTCACATTTGATTGGCAGCTTCTTTGGAAATTTTTGCCCCTGGGACTGGGAGGTCGTCACCCACTGCCTCGGGCTCACAGAGCGGCTGTGAGAAGTCAGATTTGGTCTCACCTCTTTCCTTCACATGAGGCCACTTTTGTCTCTGAAATTATTCAGAATTTTCTTTTCATCCTTGGGGTGCACTGGTGTGGGTCTCTCTTCACATGGGGGTACTCAGCGAGTCCTTTCAAACTGGAGGCTCATGACTGATGCTCATAATCTAGTACATTTTCTTGTATTATTTTCTACCCTCCTTCCCCTCCCCCATGTATATTTTCTGTTCTTTTTTTAGACCTTCCTGTTTTTCAGTTATGGACTTCCTGGGCCAATTCTCTAATTTTTCTAGTGTTTCTCTCTTATTTTCCATCTTTTTCTTTCTATTCTGTCTTTTGGAAGGTGCCTCTTAAACTTAAAATTGAAATTTCTTTTTTTTTTAATTTTTAAAATTTTATTATGTTATGTTAGTCACCATACAATACACCATTAGTTTTTGAGGTGGTTTCACTTATTTGTGGAACATAAGGAATAGCATGGAGGACATTAGGAGAAGGAAGGGAAAAATGAAGGGGGGGAAATCGGTGGGAGAGATGAACCATGAGAGACTATGGACACTGAGAAACTTCTTATATGCAGTTGTTTTGGGTATCTGCCAATTTAATTTCCCAGAATACTTTTAAAATTCCAAATGATCCTTTTAAAACTTACTTTGTAGTTATTTTTTAAGCAACAAGTTTTCATTTCATGGATGCATGTTAATATCTTATTACCTGGAGATGGCGCTTATAACTTAACATATTACGTTATATTATATTATAACTATTTTCCCTGCTCCATGAGTTGTCTGTTTCCTCTAAGCTCTTTTTTTTTAGGCTTTGATAGTTTTCATCTCTGACTTTATGTAAAGAGTAAGACTCCAACACATACACTTTAAGCTCTGTGTGTCTGGGTGGGGCTTTGTTGGAGGAGGACTGACCTTGACCACTTTACCGGGGCCTCCAAACAACCAGTATCTGCATAAATTCTATTGGGCTGGCCAGTATCCCCAGAGAAGAATCATCCAAAGTTTTGCACAAAGATTATAAGCTTGGTTCCTAGTTCTCAGGGCGAGAGAAGGGTAGGGTGTGGGTTTCAGCATTCGGTGTGTCAACTTTCACTTCATCCTTGTTGTCAGCCAGATGCCCTCACCTGCATCTGTGCCCATGGTTCCTGAGTCCAGAGGCCCCTGGTTCCCTCTCACTGGAGAACAGAGCCCTGTCTTCTGCCAGGATGCTGGGGAGGTAATGTTTTACCTGCACAGATTGGAACAAGAGACCATGGGTCAAAATATTCTCATACTCATGTTTTTAAGTTTTGTTTTTTGGTTTTAGAGATAGTGTGTATGTGTGCACGCATGAGCAGGGGGGAAAGGCAGAGGGAGACGGAGAGAGAGAATCTTAAGCAGGCTCCACACCCAGTGCTAAGCCCCACACGGGGCTCAATCTCATGACCTTGAGACCATTACCTGAGCCAAAATCAAGAGTCAGATGTTTAATTGACAGAACCAGCCAGGCGCCCCTCTCATACTAATTTTTAATCAATCCTCCATTTTCAGTTGCACCCACACTGCCGCTTTGAGAAATCCCTGTGCCCCTTGAGTGGCTCTGGCATACTTTGCTTTGCTTCTTGACTCCCTTGCTCCTGGTCAGACCTCAGGCTGCTCTGAGCCACTATGTGGTGACCATGCATGCAGCCGCCTTCCCGGTTCCAAGAGTTTGTCACTGTTGCTTCCTCTCTACTTTCTTTGTCCATTGAAGTGTTTGCCTTATTTTCCCTCCTTTACTGTCATTCTAGCGGACTTTCAGGAGGGGCTAGAGATAAACATACCAAGACAGCACAAGGTGCTGGGAGCCCACAGTCTTCCTTTGCTTGGTCCCCGTCTGGAGACTTCTCCCATCCCGTCCTGCTCTGTTCTTGCCCAGCCCAGGACCAGCTGTTCTGTCCCTCCCTCTCCCATGGGTGGGAGGTACATGATTAGATAATCCTTTCAGTGGGTCCTGAATTAGGGATCCAGCATTTAGACCCTGGGGGCTTGTTGGCACCTACTGTGTGGTCTTTGACCTTTGGAGTTTCTGCCCAAACTGAGACTGAGGGAGCCCTGCTTGAACATCCAACACACATTGCTGCATTGCCCTCATCTTTTTTTTTTTTTTTAAGATTTTATTTATTTATTTGTCATAGAGAGAGAATACAAGCAGGTGGAATGGCAGGCAGAGGGAGAAGCAGGCTCCCCATGGAGCAGGGAGCCCGACATAAGGCTCCATCCCAGGACCCTGGGATCATGACCTGAGCCGAAGGCAGACGCTTAACAACTGAGCCACCCAGGCGCCCCGCATTGCCCTCATCTTAATGGGCCTTCAAATTTCTTACCCATTCTTCTGTTGGATTGGTGTGTATGTGTGTGTGTGTGTGTGTGTATGTGCGATATTTGTGAGAGCTGTTTTTGGCTACTAATTCTTTGCTTGTTAGAAAACGCCTCACGCTGTTTGTTTGTTTGTTTTAAACTTTCCTTATTGTGTGTTTTGATCTACAGAAGTTTTTAATTTTTATGAGATTAATCTGTCAGTTGTTTCCTTTATGGCTTCTGGGTATGGAATCTTCCTTCCTGTGGAAGGGAACCCCCACCCTCAAGTTGTAAAAATAATCTCTTTTTTCCCTCTAAAACTTTTATGGTTTTGTTTTGTTCATGTAGCCCTTCTGCTTCTGTCCAAAGCCTGGAAATGGTCTCCGCAGAATGGCCCTTTCTCCGGAGGCTCGCCCGCTTCCCACGAGCCAGCAACACTCTCCGGCGACGTTAATCCCAGTTCCTGGGACAATGCTCAAGTACCTGCTGATTTGTGGTTACTCGTTCGGTGTGTCTTCCCCGCAGAGCTGTGGACATCAGAACAGCCCTGTGCCGCTTCAGGAATAAGACTGATGCACTGGTTTCTTGTAGCCGCTGTAACAAACCAGCACAAACTGGGCGGCTCAAAACAACAGAACCTTATTCTCTCTCTGCGCGGGAGGCCAGAAGACTGAAATCAAGGTATCAGCAGGGCTGTGCTCCCTCTGAGGGGAGGATCCTTCCTCACCTGTCTCCCAGCTTCCGATGCTGTTGGCAATCCTTGGTTTCCTTGGCTTGTATTTTTTTTTTTTAAGATTTATTTATTTATTTGAGAGAGCGAGAATGAGAGAGAGAGAGAGAGAGAGAGAGTATATGAGAGGGGGGAGGGTTAGAGGGAGAAGCAGGCTCCTCGCCGAGCAGGGAGCCCAATGCGGGACTCGATCCCGGGACTCCAGGATCATGACCTGAGCCGAAGGCAGTCGCTTAACCAACTGAGCCACCCAGGCGCCCCGGTTTCCTTGGCTTGTAGCGGCATCATCCTCATCTCTGTCTCTGTTGTCACCTGACATTCTTCCCGTGTGTCTGTGTCTCTTCCTTTTCTTCTAAGGGCACCAGTTCCATCAGATTAAGGACCCCCTCTGCATCAGTATGAGCTCATCTGAACTAATTATACCTGTGATGGCCATATTTCTGAATAAGACCATGTTCTAAAACTCCAGGAAGGACACGAATTTGGGGGCACACTCTCCAGCCCAGCGAAACTGATGGGTCTTCCCTTTTACCTTCAGCTGTTGCTGGGATGAGGCCCTTGCCCGGCCTCTGTTGTTGCTGCACTGGTAGATCTCTTCAGACTCTCGGTGGCTCCCTTAGAACTGCCAGTGGTCCCTAATTAGTGCCTTTTGATCTATCACAGAAAGTTGTGGGTGAGCAAGAAAAGGCTGAGAACTCTGGAGAGAGGAGATCCAGTCTTGCATTGGCAATCCAGAGGGGATGGTTCAGATCTAGGGTCCCTGGAAGTCAGCAAACACTTGTTTTTTGCACACACTGCAGGATGGGAGGGTGTGACTCCTGAGTGTTGGGATTAACCCTGAGGTCTCCCCGGGGGAATGAGGGAAAGGTCGTTTTCATGGGACCGTGGCACTATTCCTTTGGGCCCTTCCCAAATAGTGAAGTTTGAATTGCAACTTGTCTGCAGAGGAGGATGTACATCCATCCCTGCTTTGCCAGCAGAAAGGGTATGGGTATGTGACATTGGGCATGGACATTTCTGAAGTTCAGAGCGCATGGGCTGGAGCAGTGGGAAGTGGGTCTCGGACGGGCTTCTCTCACATCTTGGGGTCAGTCGTGTCCTGGAGTAATTGACAAGGCCCAGCTTCTAAATGGACCCCGTCACACTCTGTCATTGCCAATGGGGGTGGGCTTGGCTTGATTTCCAGGAAACAGAATAAATACAAAAGCAATTGTACTGCAGGGGTGGGGTGGTGAGGCATGGAGCAGGTCAGAGTGCTTTGTCCAGTTGGTTCTCAAGCATGTGAAATCCGTAACAGGGCTTCTGGAGGGACAAAAATACTAACCTTGTTAAATAAAACCTAGGTATCTTTAAAAAAAAATCAATTTTATTGAGGTATAAGTCACATACCATAGGCAAAAGGTACAAAGTATACAGTCTGATGGTTTCGATACAGTCACAGAGTTGTGCAACCTCAAGTCAATTTTAGAACGTTTTCATCACCCCAAAAGGAAACCTGCACCCCTTAGCTTAATGCCCTGCTCCCCTAGCAGTAGAAAACTAAGCTACTTTCAATCACTATAGATTTGCTTATTCTGCTCATTTCATGTAAATTATACCATACAATATGTGGTCTTTTGTGACTGGTTTCTGGCACTTAGCATCATGTTTTTAAGGTTCATCCACGTTGTAGCATTTGCCACTACTTTGTTCCTTTTGATGGCCAAGTAATATTCCATCATATGGATACATCAAATTTTGTTTATCCATTTATGTTTTGATGGACATTGGGTTGTTTACATCTTTTGGCTATGGTGGATAATGCTGTTATTGATCCATACCAGTTTTTGTGTGGATATAT
Source organism: Mirounga leonina (assembly GCF_011800145.1). Lineage (NCBI taxonomy): Eukaryota > Metazoa > Chordata > Mammalia > Carnivora > Phocidae > Mirounga > Mirounga leonina. The sequence goes on along the minus strand of NW_023270265.1, from coordinate 13,469,487 downwards.
ATTTTCATTTCTCTTGAGTACACACCCAGGAGTGGAATTGCTGGGTCTTATGGTAATGATGTTTCACCTTTTGAGGAACCGCCAGACTGTTTTCCACAGCAGCTGCACCATTTTGCATTCTTACCAGCAATGTATGAAGGTTCTAATTTGGCCAACACTTGTTATTATCTGACTTTTATATGATAGCCATGCTAGTGGGCATGAAGTGTATTCTCATTACTATTTTGATTTGCATTTCCCTGATGGCTCATGATGTTGAGCATCTCTTCATGGGCTTATTGAACTTCATGTGCTTATTGTGTATATCTTCTTTGGAGAAATGTCAGTTCAGATCCTTTGCCCATTTTTCAAATTGGGTTGTCTCTTTATCATTCCGTTGCAACTGTTCTTTATATATTCTAGATATAAATCCCTTATAAAACATATGATTTTCAAAAATTTTCTCCCACTCTGTGTGTTGACTTTTTTTACTTTGAAAAGCAAAAGTTTATTGGTGAATTCCACTTTATCTATTTTTTCTTTTGTTGCCCGTGCTTTTGATGTCCTAGCTGAGAATCCTCTGCCAAATCCAAGGTCGTGAAGATCTACCCCTGTGTTTTCTTCTAAGAGTTTTATATTTTAGCTCCTACATTGTGGTCTTTGATGTATTTTTTTTTTGAAGATCTAATTGGCTTTATTCAACAATTCATGAACTGGGCAGCATCCCATCTAGCAGGTAGAAAGGAACTCCTTGATGTATTTTGGTTTAAAAACCACAGACATGCTTTACAACAGTGAGATATTTGGCAGGAGTGTGTAGGACGACTTACCCAATGACATATTTTTGATTTTTTAACAAATTTATTGACTTCAAAATTTCATTTCCTGTGTGCTCATTTATTTATACGCACACATAAATATGCACAGCAGTATAATAATAGTAGCTCTTGCGGCCACATGGGAAGTGGTGTACTAATGTGGGCAGACAATAACTGGAAACATCAAGGACACTTAACAATGGATTTTGCACTTTTTGAGACCAATCTCTTCTTACACATCAAAGAGTGCGGCCAGATTTTTGATTGACAGCAGCAAAAAATAGGACAGAGATTACATGAATCAAGCGATAATTTTCTCGGGCACCTGGGTGGCTCAGTCGTTAGGCGTCTGCCTTTGGCTCATATCATGATCCCGGGGTCCTGGGATCGAGCCCCGCATCAGGCTCCCTGCTCGGCAGGAAGCCTGCTTCTCCCTCCCCCACTCCCCCTGCTTGTGTTCCCTCTCTCGCTGTGTCTCTCTCTGTCAAAAAAATGAATAAAATATTTTAAAAAAAGAGAGAGATACATTTTCTCTCTAACTTAGGGAAACCTGGGACAAAGAGGGCCTGGACCAGATTCCATGGGCAGAGTTTTGAAAGCAACCGACTTGCAGAAGCGTGGGACATTTCCAGACCATGGAGGGCTGCTAGAGATGTCCATGCCTGGCACCTGCGCCACCCCCATCTCCTCCCTCCCAAATTTTTCATGGCACCTGAGAGAAGTGGAGGGGATCAAAGAGGAGGGGATTCAAGCCCCATTATTTGGGGACTCAGGGCCAAATAAAAATTCATAAAAAAACCTCTTGTTCAAAAAGCAGAAGGGCCATTAAAGATACAAAAAAAAAAAAAAAAGATTTTTTTTTTCCCATTTATTTCTGCAGTTTCACTCTCTTGACCTGTTTTCAATATTTACCGTCCTGCTCCTTCAGATGCAAAGATATAAAGGCCTGTGTAGACCCCACAAGTCAGGTTCCCTCTCCTGCCAGCCATCAGCTGGACTGATGTACTGTGTCCCATCCAGGGACAGGGGCACAGAGCCAGGCATTTTCCTTCCCCATGGGCATGCTGCTTCAACCCCCAATTTAGAGGAGACCCTGGGGTGTCAGGACGCAGCTAGCACCTGGATCAGAGTAAGAAAGTCTTGCCCTCCCCAATCACCCATGGAGCATGCCATGGTGTGGCCCACCTGGAGTGTGGACAGCCATCACCGCGCCCTATCCCAAGATGTGTGGGGCACACATACCTGACCTTGACCCTCCCCATGCCCATGCTCAGGCCTGCACCAGGTGCAGAGGGTGGCAGCTGCACTGGGTTGAAAGGTGGAGGCTGGGTGGGTTCAAGATGCTTGGGACCCTGGAGGTGGGAAAGCAATGGGAGGTAGGACCCTTGTGAGTTGAGCTGCCAAGCCCCAGGACATGCTCCATTGCACCACAGGACTTTGTGTATAAAGCACAGATTCAAAGATAAGATTATGAAGAATTCCCAGAAGGTGATCAGCAGGGGCAGAGCACTAAATCCCCAGTATAGGGCCCTTCTGAGTCCGGGATCCTGTGGGATTGTGTAGGTTGCCAACCCATAAAACCACTTCTGGTGTCCCTGAGAGTAGATGAGAGACAGGGCTGAGGGACTAGCCCAGAGGTTTCTAGAAAAGGTGTGGGGAGACCCTGCACCCCTGACAGTGGGGAGAAGGGTCACTCTTGGATGCTCCTAGGGTCGCTCATGTCAGGGAGCTGCAGGGACAATGGCCAACCCCACAGACCATTGTGTCCAGGAAGCATCCCAGGACCCAGCAGGAGATAAGATCAAGAGTGACTCAAGATAAAAAGCTTCTGCCCAGCAAAGGAAACTGTCAACAAAACAAAGAGGCTACCCACAGAATGGGAGAAGATATTTGCAAATGACACTACAGATAAAGGGCTGGTATCCAAGATCTATAAAGAACTTCTCAAACTCAACACCCAAAAAACAAATAATCAAGTCAAAAAATGGGCAGAAGATATGAAAAGACACTTCTCTGAAGAAGACATACAAATGGCTAACAGATACATGAAAAAATGTTCATCATCATTAGCCGTCAGGGAAATCCAAATCAAAACCACACTGAGATACCACCTTACACCAGTTAGAATGGCAAAAATGGACAGGGAAAGAAACAACAGATGTTGGAGAGGTTGTGGAGAAAGGGGAACCCTCTTACACTGTTGGTGGGAATGCAAGTTGGTACAGCCACTTTGGAAAACAGTGTGGAGATTCCTCAAAAAATTAAAAATAGAGCTACCCTATGACCCAGCAATTGCACTGCTGGGTATTTACCCCAAAGACACAGATGTAGTGAAAAGAAGGGCCATATGCACCACAATGTTCATGACAGCAATGTCCACAACAGCAAAACTGTGGAAAGAGCCGAGATGCCCTTCAACAGATGAACAGATAAAGAAGATGTGGTCCATATATACAATGGAATATTACTCAGCCATCAGAAAGGATGAATACCCAACTTTTACATCAACAGGGATGGGACTGGAGATTATGCTAAGTGAAATAAGTCAAGCAGAGAAAGTCAATTATCATATGGTTTCACTTATTTGTGGAACATAAGGAATAGCATGGAGGACATTAGGAGAAGCAAGGGAAAAATGAAGGGAGGGAAATCGGAGGGAGAGATAAACCATGAGAGACTATGGACTCTGAGAAACAAACAGGGTTTTAGAGGGGAAGGGTGTGGGGGGATGGGTTAGCCCCGTGATGGGTATTAAGGAGGGCACGTACTGCATGGAGCACTGGGTGTTATTCGAAAACAATGGATCGTGGATCACCACATCAAAAACCAATGATGTATTGTATGGTGACTAACATAACATAATAAAATTAAAACAACAACAACAACAAAAAAGAGTGACTCACCCTGCTAGAGCAGGGCAGAGGGACAGGAAAGCACACTTCAATGCCCCTGCCCTCCACTGGGAGTCAAGAGAAGGAAAGAGAAGGAAATCTCAAGTTCTCCCCAAAGAAGAGCAGAATTTCACGATGGAGGTGACTCGGTACTATTACTTTTATTGATCTCAGGTGCAGCTGAAGAGCTTCGTGCCAAACCAAGTTCACCGTAGAGACTCAAATGACCCCATTTATTTTTATAACGGAACTCCGTGTCCTGTTGCCACTACCGAGTGGTGCTCCCAACACTGACATTTACCAGGGCTTACTCCAGGCCAGGCAAGGTACTGAGCTCTATACACAGTCACCTTTAAGTGTCACAACAACCCCTTGTTGTAACACTTTTTGGAAAAGGAAACTCAGACTCAGCGAAGTAGACCCCCTTGGCTGAGGTCCTGAGGTCTACAATTAAAATGTGGCAGAGCTAGAATCAAACCTTGGTCACTGTGACCCCACCGCCACCCCCTCCCCCACCCCCAACCTGGGTCCTGATCCTCTTTTCTGTCCTAACACCGTTCTGTGTGTGGCATCTACTTCCTTAGGCAAACATTTTGAGGGGGCCCTAAGAGCAGAGGGAGTCGTCAGGTGGAAATTCAGAGATGTGTGGTGAGGAGGAGGTGGGGGGATAGGGCCCCCGATGAATGTGGCCCGGGGCTCGGGCCAGCCCACGTGAAGAACAGAGATAAGGAAGGCGGCGACGTCCAAGACAGAATTTGTGCGCCTCTTGCGTAAGAAGTGAATCGTGAAGAGCCTCATGACCTGTGTCCCAAGACTTTCGTCAGGAGCTGGGGGGTGAACTTTCCGTCAGCATCTGGCACAGTTCTTTTCTCTAGGCCACTATGGGTCTTCATCCTTTTTGGGTCAGAGGCCTTTGAAAATCTGAAAAAAGCAGCTAACACTCTCTGTGTCTAAAAAAAGAGTATTATTATAATTTTGCACATAATTTCAAGGAGTCCACATACACCGTATCCTAAATCAATCTCAGGTTTTCCTGCACATCTAGAGGAAGTGGGGAGCACAGGTGCATCTGCACCCACTTAACATGGGAGCAGGGCAATCCCCCGACAGGAAGTCTCTGTCTGGGACAGTGGACTTTGGGGAAATATCTTCTTGCCGCAATGACAGAGGGGTGGAGGGGGAACGTTGTGGGTGACTTTGCAGGCCCAAGAGTCTGCTTAGGGGCCCAGGGCTTAGGATGTCCCCACAGGATTGGGCAGCACCTGCAGGGGAAGAATCACAAGTAGTGACCAAGGGAACACTAAGGAGTTTTCTCTTCTCTTCTAAATATGTTTGCTTTTAGGTGATAAGAGACCTGACCCCCTCCCTGTGAGACAAAGCATTGCACATGACTTTGATCTAGGTCCTTCCCGCTTGTCCCCACCACAGATAGAGTTCCCTTGGAAGAGGCTCGGAGTCTGATCTTCATGCAGGAAGTTTGTGGGGGGTGTTAACCAGAACAACACATGGGAAAGGTCAGGGAAGCAGGCTTAGACAGAGGGAGACGTTGAGCCACGAGACAGTTCCAACAGGTGCCTCAACCACTCGCAGAGGGAGGGCAGGTGCCAACACGGCCCCGGGGAGCGGTCCTGAGGTGAGTGAGGGGGCTGGACCTTCGTATCTCTGCACTGACCAGTCTCGGAGTATGAGCTGGTCCTAGGAACTGACGTAGCCATCACCTCAGCTTCGAGCTGCTGGTGGCCAACACCGCTGACAGCTGGGGGACTAGGGACTTGGTCCGAAAGGGGTGGGCGGCCCTGGGTGCACCACAGCCTCCACCACAAAACCTCCAAAAGGGGCATTCTGACCTGGAAAAATAACCATTTAATTCAACCTGGGAGGACCAATATGCAAACGCCGTGCTCATGTTTCCCTCCTCTTTATGACCAAGGAGTTGCCACTATTGAGAGATGTTGTTCTAGAACTTACTAGAACCTCTGTTGTGATTCCAGCTGCCCCCCAGACAGGGGCAATCCAGGATAAAGGGAAAACCATGCCAGAGTCATGCCAGCCAGCATTGTTCTCTCGCCCTGGCTTCACTACAGAAATAAAAGTCCCCCATGCTGGTCCTCTCAGGCCATCTGGAGTTGGGAAAAGCAGACGGAAGCAAGGCCAGGCCCCCTGTAGTCGGTCTGTAAGCAACGGCCGTTTGAAGCTGAGCCAGGGAGTGGGGGCCAGACAGCGGGCTGGCTAGTGTCTGCGCTCGGTCTGTCTGGAGGAGGGGCTAAGGGAAGGCCAGGCCAGGCTGGACTCTTATTGGCAGCAACACAGGTACAGAAATTTGACTTCTCAGGGTACCTGGAACAGACCCAGCGCAGGGCATTGACTCAAAACAAACCAGGCTCTTAAGATACTGATAATAATAATAATAATAATAATCTTGATGACAACGATGGTAATGACAATAGCTAACATTTATTTTGGAATTCCTCTGCGCCAGGGGCTGGGCTCCGTAGCTTGCTTAAATTAGCTCCATGAATCCTCTTGCCAGACCTATCAAATAGATACTATTTTTATCCCTGCTGTACAGACCAAGGGAACTTGGCATGAGAAGGCAGTCAAGGTGCTCAAGTTACATAGCTGGTAAGTGGTGAACTGTTATTTAAACGTAGATAGTCTTACAGGAGACCCGGGGCTCCTCCCCAACCTCTGCTTCTCATTAAATGGGGCCGTCCTTCTCCCGGCTGCTCGGGCCTCGTTCCCTAGGATTCATCCTCTAGCTCTCATTCTCAAACTAACTATAACTAATTTATCAGCAAGCCCCACAAGCTTTACTTACTGTGGCCCCTTAGCTTTACCTCCCAAGCCCAAGTGTATCAGTCAGAGGAGCTAGGTGATGCCTCCTGACAAAAAAATGCCCAACTCTCAGCAGTTTAATTTAATGGAAGTTTCTTTCTTGTTACACATGAATTGCAGCTGCTTGAGGGGTTCTGTTCCATGTCATCCTCACTTAAGGACCCAGGCAGACAGGCAGAGTTTCTGGAATTGGTAACGTCATCATGGAATGGCAAAGAAAGAATTATGCACTAGCTCTTCGAGGTTTTTACTTCTCACTTTTTACTGGTTGAAGCCGATAAAAAACTGCATGTCCACACCATATTTTACAGGGGTGGGAAGTGCAATCCTATCACGGAGCCAGGAGGAGACCTAGGGACGCAGGTGAGTGGCATGCATACCGGCCCGGTCACTGCAGGGCCACTCTTCTTTCTCTCCTGCCCAAGGAACGTTAACAGCTTCAAACTCGTCTCCCCGCTTCCACTTGCGCTCTTGCCCTGTAATCCCTTCTCCATGCAGCAGCCAGAATGATCTAGAACATAAGTCAGATTACTTTATTCTTAGGCTCAAAGTCCTCAAATGGCTTCTATCACATTAACAAGAAACGTAAAAGTTCTCATCCTGGCCTACAGGGCTCCAGAACAAGGGTCAGCAAGCTGTGGCCCTCTGGCCAAATCTGGCCCACTGCCTATCTTTATCAATAAAGTTTTATTGGGGGGTGCCTGGGTGGCTCAGTCGTTAAGCGTCTGCCTTCAGCTCAGGTCAGGATCAGGGTCCTGGGATTGAGCCCCGCATTGGGCTCCTTGCTCTGCGGGAAGCCTGCTTCTCCCTCTCCCACTCCCCTTGCTTGTGTTCCCTCTCTCACCGTGTTTCTCTCTGTCAAAAAATAAATAAAATCTTAAAAAAAAATAAAGTTTTATTGGAACACAGCCACACTCATTCGTTTACATACTGTCTATGACTACTTTCGTAGATGGTGTGGCCACAAAGTGTAAATATCTACTAAGTGACCCTTTACTGAGCCAGTTTGCTGACTCCTGCCTTAAAGGACATGGACTCTACCTTCCCCGCCGACCTCATCTCCTCTCACTCCCACTTGCACACTCTCTCCAGCCACACCACCCAGTCTGCGGTTCCTGAACGTGCCCAGCTCACTCCCACCCTAGGACCATTGCACATTCCATCCTCCTGCCATCCTCCTCACTCACTTTTTTTTTTTTTTAAAGATTTTATTTATTTATTTGACAGAGAGAGAGAGAGCACAAGTAGGCAGAGTGGCAGGCAGAGGGAGAGGGAGAAGCAGGCTCTCCACTGAGCAGGGAGCCCGACGCGGGGCTCGATCCCAGGACGCTGGGATCATGACTTGAGCCGAAGGCAGCCGCTTAACCGACTGAGCCACCCAGGTGCCCCACTCCTCACTCACTTTTTAACACAGCCCATTCCTTCCTGTCCCTCTGGCTTCTTCTCTGATAACATCTCCTCAGGGGGTCCTGCCTGACCCCCTACAATAGCAACCCTGCAGCCTTGTCACTCTTTAACCCATTCTCCCCTGCATTCCTCTCCATTTGAAATTATAGCACAGATTTTATCCATGTTTGCATTTCCAGTCTTGTCCCATATTAAGGGCTGTGAGGTCTTAAAGTTTTGTGTTTAGAGACCTGGAGTGGTCTCAGTACCTTGATAATTTTCTCTTAATCTGTGCCTTCTGTGTCTTCCTGGGGAGGAAATTTTGAATTTTGGCCTCAGCTCTAAAGAGAATATACTTCCATGAGATTTTCAAGATCGCTTTACGTCTGCACATTTTTAATTTTTGCATTTGAGGGTCAAGGACAATGATGGTGTTATCACCCCTTTTTTAAAAAACACTTCAGGCAAATTCCGGTCATCTCTGGGAGGCAAACTTTGAACATCTCGGCAGTCCCCAGGGAGAACAATCTTCTGTAACTTTGAAGCCAAATAGGATTTCTGAAAAGGAAGCTACAGTCAATTGAAAACTCGATGGAGCGTGAAGAGCAGAGGGGTCCCCGTGGCGGGGCTGCAGCTGGGCCTGCCCAGGCTAGACGTGCCCTTCCCGGCTGGAGAGGGACCGCACAGACGGCACAGTCGGTGGCTGGAGGCTGCCGGGCCTCGGACCCGACCTGATGCTCCGACACCAGCTCAAAAGATGCAAGTATTTCTCCCTTGTCTTTGCTATAGGCTTGGCCACTTTCACATCAGTTTAGGTGATTAAAGCAGAGAAGGCAGGCAAAATGAGAACCCAGTGACACTCCGCTCACCTTCTCCCTAGCAGAGATGCTCTGGGATATAGCAGAAACAAAGAGGCGAGGCTGCTGATGGTTGGGGTGGCGGTCTGGGGGAGGGCGGCCTGCAGCACCCCTGGCCCAGTCTTCCTGGAGGGAGCTCCCTGACTCTACCCTTCCCTGCTTGGCTGTGTGGCAGGAGAGGTCGGGGTGCCGAGAAGTCCTGTCCTGCTGCCACTCAGCTGGCCTGTCTCCCTGGCCTCCCTGCCACGCTCACGTGACCTTGGCTGCCTGCTCAGGTGCTGGGGCTCTAGGCCCCTCCCTGCAGTCCCCTCTGCTCTGCCCCGCCTCACCCCAAATGATCCCATTTGCCCCCTGTCGATTAATCAAGTCCAAGCTTAGCTTAGCATTCTGGGCCGTTTGCAGTCTGTGTCCAAGGTCACCTGCTCTTTCCCTCCTACCCAGACCTACGCTGTGTTCTATCAATCGCCTATCCAGCTATTTCTCAGAGGGTCTGGCACTGTCCTATTCCTTGCTTTGCTTTATGTCTTTCCCAATTCTGGGGTGTCTCCTGCTTCTGCCGATAGGAGCATATCCATCCTCCCAGGCCTGATTCCACATCACCTCCCCCATGACAGTCAGGCTGGTCCCTTGGAGTCCCGCTGTGGGGATCTGCCCAGCTGCAGCTGTACTCCCCTTCTCTCTCCCTAGAGGCTCCGTGGGAACAGGCTGCGCCTTGTTCATCTTGATTCCCTTCCCTCTGCTGGCCCTGTACTGTGTCTGGGGCGGACGTTGGGTCAGAGGGTGTTTATCAAATATAGGACTAGTGAGTTAATGTACAACAAGATATAAATGACTGAGAAGGCTTTATGTGTGGGCTTTGCAGAAAGCTTGGCCTCTCCAAGGTGGGGAGTGAAGGTGGCAAACAAGGTGGGTCAGAGGCACACTGGCCCTGGGTTCCTGTGCAAACCTGGCTGATTGACTGGGGTGAGTGATTAGGGGAAGTGGTTGGGGTAACTGATTGGGATTATCCCCTGAGCACCGTGCCAGGGAACTGGGGGGCTTTGGCAGCTCTGTTCCAGGGCTGATGAAGATTCACGTTTCTGCCAAAGGTCTCAGAGAGAAGGGAAGAGGACAGGTCCTGGCTTCAGGGATCAGATGAGCAAGGCCTTTGGAGGGGGCAGGAGCACCTGCCCAGGCCCTGGAAGTTCTCCTTTGGTGGCCCTCTGATGCCCTTAGTGTCCCTCCCCATGGGCTGAGTGACTCAGGACTCACCTTGGCCACCTGTGCCACACGTGGGGCCCATCCTGTGCCCTTGTACTGTGACCCTCTGCCCTTGTGGGACTGTGAAAGCACAGCCCACCCCCCCCCAATCCAGAATCCTTTCTGTGACCTATTGACTTGCCCTTAAGCCACGCCCACTGTGGTCCCAACCACACAACATACTCAGATCCAGACATGCTCAGGGTCCTCCCCTCACTGCAGCCCCTTCGGCAGGCTCCATGCTAGAGTCTTGTCTCCCGGAAAGCTCACTGGGACACGGTTCTGGCAAGGGCCGGGCTGATGGCAGACTGCCTGGTTCCTGTCCCCGGCACAAACTACAGCTTTGTGAAGCACCTCGTCCACCTGCGTTTGTGGAGAAAGGCCTAGCAGGTTCCTGGACGTGCTCGAGGCAGGACAGTTCCATCCCCCAAGTCCTACTGAATCCAGGGACTGCTGTGCAGAGGGAAGAAAAGAAGTGTAATTAAATCGTGGCGGCGGGGGGGGCTGTCAGACAGCAGGGAGGGTCCGGGACCGGTGGGGGAGGGCCGTGCAAGCGTATGGAGTGGGCGCCCTGCAGGCAGGCTGGGCCCAGGGCCCCCGCCGGGGTTGGGATGGGGAGGGAAGCTGAAAATCATTGACTTCCCAGCAGAGGAAGGCACAGGGGCTGGTGCCCCTGCCTCCATGGTGTGGGAAGAAGACAAGAAGAAAGAACCCCGAAAGAGCCAGGTGTGAGTGAGAGGGGGCGGGAAAGCTTTGGGTGACACAGGACAACATTAAAGGTCAGCCATCCCCCTTTCTATTAGCAACATCACATGTGTTCCTGTGCATATGGGGCAGGGGCAGGATGGGGGGCCTGCTGCCACCCTGGCAGAGGAGCCCTCATGGCTCCCAGAGAAACGGCAGGGATCCCAGCCCTTGGTCTCCAAGGCCACCTCACAGCCACATCCCCGAGCAACAGCTTGAGGTCCTCCTAGGTCCACGCCAACCCACGTGGATGCTGACCTCACGTTTCGGTGAGAGCTTCCCGAATACCTGGGGCTGCCTCTCTCCCCCAGCTTCTGCCCCTCTGCCCACACTGCCCACCGCAGGTCCTGCTCTCAGCTCTGGTCATCTCTGACAACAGCTTCCTCTGTTGCCTTCTCCACCAATGCGCCCTTCACCTGGCTGCCAGAAAAATCTCTCAAGGAGGAAATCTGCTCACACATCTTGCCCACCATCTGCCGGGGGCTCCTGCCTGCCTGGGGGGGAAGACCCCTGTCCTTGTCTGGCTGAACCAGGCCCTCCACACACTGTCCTGGCCAGGACACAGCCTGGCACATCTCCCTCCCTCCCTCCAGTCCTACAGCCTAAGTTCCCTCACGCCAACCTTCTCTCCATTCAGGGAGCACAGCATCCTTCCCCACCTTCTCCCTTTGCACACGCGGTGCCCTCTTTCTGGAATGCCCTTCCCTTCTGCCTCAGGGAGGAGGTTTGGGCTGGATCCTTTTGGCTGGTGATTCTCAAACTTGCTCACATGACAAAGTTCTGTAAGACCTGGGTCCTCTGTGGAACACCCCAGACGCTTGACAGTTTCAATTCCACTCTGACAATGGGAACACATTTATTAGGTTTAAGGACAGTCCTCTTCGATGCAGGACTGTCATGTCCATTACAGGCACCCAGCTCTTTTTTTTTTTTATTCTTATGTTAATCCCCATACATTACATCATTAGTTTTAGATGAAGTGTTCCATGATTCATTGTTTGTGCACAACACCCAGTGCTCCATGCAGAACGTGCCCTCCTCAATACCCACCATCAGGCTAACCCATCTTCCCACCCCCCTCCCCTCTAGAACCCCATTTGTTTTTTTGAGTCCACCATCTCTCATGGTTCGTCTACCCCTCCAATTTCCCCTGCTTCACTCTTCCCCTCCCGCTACCCTCTTCTTCTTTTTTTTTTCTTAACATATATTGCATTATTTGTTTCAGAGGTACAGATCTGAGATTCAACAGTCTTGCACAATTCACAGCGCTTACCAGAGCACATACCCTCCCCAGTGACTATCACCCAGTCACCCCATCCCTCCCACCCCACCCCCCCACTCCAACAACACTCAGTTTGATTCCTGCGATTAAGAATTCCTCATATCGGGCGCCTGGGTGGCTCAGATGGTTCAGCGTCTGCCTTCGGCTCAGGTCATGATCCCAGGGTCCTGGGATCGAGTCCCACATCGGGCTCCCGGCTCAGCGGGGAGCCTGCTTCTCCCTCTGACCCTCTCCCCTCTCATGCTGTTTCCCTCTCGCTTGCTCTCTAAAAAATAAATAAAATCTTTAAAAAAAAAAATTAAAAAAAAAAAAGAATTCCTCATATCAGTGAGATCATATGATACATGTCTTTCTCTTTTTGACTTATTTCACTCAGCATAATACCCTCCAGTTCCATCCACGTCGTTGCAAATGGCAAGATCTCATTCCTTTTGATGGCTGCGTAATATTCCAGTGTGTGTGTGTGTATACACACACACCACATCTTCTTTATCCATTCATCTGTCGATGGACATCTTGGCCCTTTCCACAGTTTGGCTATTGTGGACATTGCTGCTATAAACATCGGGGTGCATGTACCCCTTTGGATCCCTACTTTTGTATCTTTGGGGTAAATACCCAGTAGAGGCACCCAGCTCTTGGTGCATATATGATGTTTGTAATAAGACACATTTCCGAGTTTTTCACATAATGTGCACTTGTAACTGTCTGACCTGCTTGGGTTCACAAAGTGCCGCACGTAGCTGTGGAGATCTGTCCACGTGGGTGAGCCCTGAGTTCCTTTTCCTATAAGAGCATGAGAGCAATTTCCCACGGATTGAGTGGACGAAAGTCACCAGAGCACACAGGAGGTGCCCAGGACCTGCCAGCACCTTTGCTCCGATCCTCTTTCTCATCCATACCCCACGGGCCCCTGACTCCACGTGCACAGCGCCCTGAGGCTCCCAGCTGGTCCAAGGGCATATTTACTGTTTCTCCCCACCCAGCATCCATTTCCTTTCCTGACGACACCAGTATCTCCATGAGGAATCCTCTGCCTGGGTGGAGGGTCGAGAGTGGCTAATGCAAGCTGCCTGCCTTCCGCAGGGGTGACGACGGCTTTAGGTGATGCTCTCAGTGTGCCAGGGGCGACTGTGGAGGGAGCCCAGTGTATTCTCTACTCTGTCACCGTTCTAAGATTCTCAGCTAGACTCTTTTTTTTCTTGTCTGTATGAGGGAAAGTTCAAAGAATGGCTGAGACCCAGGACCTCCCATGGGGGAGGGTCATATATGCCACCTTGACCCATCAGGGAGGTCCTAGAGGTAGGTGGTCAAGAAGCCCTGGGTTCTCACAAGTCGCGGGGAGGCAGGTTAAAGGTCTAGAAAGTTTGACAGAGAAGGGCTTGTTTTGGTTCCTGAGGGGCTGTGCTCTTCGGTGTCTCAGGGAGGAAGTCGACTTTTGCAACTTAGACATGGTGCTTCCCTAAGGGGCATAAATACCAGCACCTACAAGCCAGCCAGAAGCCATGTGCGGAAGTGCTCAGGCAGCAGGCCAGTGCGAGGGGGGGCCCCGGGGAGAAAGCAGCCAAAGCCACGAGTCAGGGACAGAGGCCCCGGGGTGGCGTGGGAGCGGCCGTGTCCACCGGCCACCGACCCTCGGGCCGGGCACGTCTATCTCGTTCTAGCACCACAAGGGTGTCTCTGAGCCTTTATTTCTTCATCTAGAAAGTGGGCATAGTATTTGCCTGTTTGGAGGACACTTGATGAATGTGACCTCCTTCCCCTCTGGGCAGGTACCAGCAGAGGAAGAGAGAGGAAGCTTCCAGCATGTGAGATATTTCGCGGTGTCTGCTGTGACCAGGAGAGAGAAATTAGGTCAAGGAGGAAGGACAATGGTGAAAAGGTTTGCAGTGAAGGCGGGGAAGCCCAGCAGTGGCATAATGGGATTTGAACCATAGTGTGAAGACTGCCGGCCCGGGGCCCAAGACCAGGCCCGAGCACCTGCCGTACCCCCCTGGCCCCATGTTCCTGTTCCCCAAAGCTGATGCCTGTGTGTGCAGGCGGGGACCTGGCGGGGTGCGTTGTGGGTGTACATGGGGTGGGCGTGTGGAGGTCGGTGGCCAGAACAAACTCATGTTGGAAAGTTCTTTCTCTAAATAGCTGTTTCTGTTGGAATTAACTGTTCAGTAAAATTTAATTTCAAAGTTTATTCAAGATGTGATTGTGTTACTTTCATATAATCTCTTTCTCAGAGAGTCCCCAGGAAGCAGGCTAACTGGAGGCTGTTTGTAGTAAGAATAGTCAGAAGCGGGTGGAACCACCCGGCATGGGGCCAAGGCAAGGACCACATCCCTGATCTGATCGGGCCTGCCTTGCCACACGTGCCCAGGCATAGGACGGCAACTGGTGGCCGCCTGCCCACACTGGGACCCAAGAAGTGTGCGAGGGAAGAGGCAGGCCCGTCTCCTCCCCTCCATGTACTCCACCCCACTCTCAGGAGGCAGCGACCTGCCCTCAATCAGCCTCTGGCCTCACTCTCAATTTCCATCTTGCTTTCTGACAATAACAGCCAATCTCCCAGAAGAACAGAGATGAGCTTTTCATGCAAAACAGAATCTGCTTGAACTAAACCTAAACCCGTCTTTCATCAGGCAGGAAAGGGCTTCCATATCAGGGGACCAGAGATGGTGCCGGGTGCATGGGCATGGGAGGGGTCTCCCCAGGCCAGAGGGAAGGCTTGGCCAGGAACGTGGGCATTGGGGCAGGCCTGTCCAGAGGAGGGTGGGGGGGAGGGACTTGTGCCCTTGTCCTGACCCCCATCATCCACCCTCCATTTATTCCATCAGGGCCCCTCTGACCTGCCAAACTGAAGGGAGCCTGGTGGCCTCCAACACGCCATCCCAAAAGAGTGCTGCCATTCAGCCCCTGGAGCAGGTTGTGGGGACCTGAAGCTGGCTCTTACCTTCCTGAGGGCCAGTCCTGACCCAGGGAAGCAGTGCGGGAAGGATGCTGTTGGAAATGTGCAACGGGTAACCCAGGACCATGCACGAAAACCCAGAGTCCTCCCCGGCATCGTGCAGCCTCACCTCAGAGAGGGAAAAGAGCCACTTCCACCAATAGGTGACCTCTTGCTGGGAGGAAGGCAGGGAAGGAGCCCAGAGGTGCATGGACACCAGGGCTCAATTTCTCCAGCAAGAAGGACAGACATGGCCAAAATGACGAGAGAAAATGCTTCCCTAGGAGAGCAGAGAGAAGACACAGGGAACTTTCCCAAATGTGTTTCCCCTCCTCCTGTGCACCCTTAACACCAGTCCCAACAAGCTTTGCCCATTTTCCCATCTTCTCTCTGGGAGATGGGAGAGACTGGGGAAGCACCCCAGGTGGCTCTCCAGGACGTCAGCAAAGTCCGAGTTGAATTGGGGGGACATCTGAAGCTCAGGGGTTTCCCCAGACTGCAAGAATTGCCGTGAATCCAGGCTCAGAACCCACGGGAAAACTACAAAAGAGAGCGACAAGCCCAGCTTCCCCTGTGAAGGCTGCGTGCTGGCCCAGCCACACCTCTCCAGGGCTAAGTCTGCAGAAAAACCAGCCCCCGGATTGTGGCTCATAGGGGAAGAAAAGAGCCCTCAAATTATGTGGGAAAAATGTTAGGGAAATTTATCTGGACTGTATTAGGACAGACAATTCCAGAAATAGAAGAGCTAGACAAAGCTAGACAAAGACAGGTGTCACCTTAAGACACTGATGGTCTGACCTCTGCCAGATCTTGATTCCCTGGGATTCTGCTTTTCCCTCTCCTGGGGCAGTTGGCGGAAAAGGAACACCGTGCTGCACCTTCCGTCTCGTCTTTATGTGGAGGGAGCTGAAATGTCATGGATGAAAGATGGTGGGTTTTGGAGCCAGGCAAGCCGACCTTGATCTATTTGCCATCGGAAGTGTTCTAGAACTTTCTGAGACTCAGCTGCTTTATCTGTAAAATCAGAATAACAAAAACATGTACTTGTTATGACGGCCTGGATGATGGAAGGGGATGACATTTTGCATTCTTTTTAGAACAAAACCCATCACAACACACTCCTTTCTTTGGTTAAGAGACAACCAAACTCCTGCATGTTTTCACTCTCCAGCAAAAAGGATTTATTTCCATTTGCAACATTTATTGGTGCATTTGCTGCCCTAAGAAATTGTTGCAGATCTTTTGCCAATTAAAATTGCTCAAAAAGATTCGTACAACTGAATCATGATTCTTTTTCCTGGCTGCAAAATAATTTTAGCACTCTCTCACATAATAATTTTTATTCGTGTTTAACAGCTCTATTGAGGTATAGTAGACATGCAGGAAACCACATGTGTTTAAAGTGTGCAGTCTTATAAACTCTGACACATGCAGGACGTCATCACCACGTCAGATCATCCAAAGCTTCCTCAAGCCCCTTTGTCACTCCTCCCTCCCACCTCTCCACCCGACCTTTAGGCAACCACTGATCTGCTTCCTGTCACTATACATTAGTTTGCATTTTCTAGAGTTTTCTATAAATGAAAGAACATATATTTCTTTTTGTGTGACTTCTTTCACTCAGCGTTATTTTAAGATTCATTCATGTTGTTGCCTGTATCACAGTTCATTTCCCTTTTGTTGCTCTTACATCTTACTTTGATGCGTGAGATAAATGATGTAGAAATATATCCATTACATTTTTCTGGAAAGCCAAAAGTGTAACATTACGGGAAATGTTCTGGCCTCGATTTAAAAAATGTTTAGTTGGGGTATACTGGCTGTGTAACCACAGACATGTCACTAAACCTCTGTGCCTCAGTTTCCTCTCCTGCAAGAGGGGACTAATAACAGCACCTCGTTGGTCATGTTCACCAGGCCTTTGTCATGGACTTGAGAGGCCCAGCCCCCTTGACCTGTGTCTGTCTGCATGACTGGATGGCTTGGTGGAGTGGCACCCTCTGTTGGCCCTAGCCCCATGGGGAGATGACAAGTTTGCCAAAGGTCAGGCAGTGATAGGCCGAGGGAGCAGGGCTTGTGGCCCTGTGCCTGTGAGAACTGCATCTGCCTCGGCCTTGATGGAGTGTCTGGGAAGCAGGCCTATGAGGTGCTGCCATTGGACAGACCCAGGCCAGCGTGGGTGCCCTCACTGGGAGGAGAGGTTCTGGAGCTATTTCTGTGGTGCTCAGGCTGGGAACTGAGCCCCAAGTGAGAAAGAAGCTTAGAAACGTCGAGGTGGTGGAGGAGTGATGTACCCAGGAGGTGGCCTTCCTGTTTCTCAGCAGGACTCAGATCGGGAGAAAACCAGGAAGCTGTTCAGATCCTTCTGGGAGAGTGAGAAAGGCATGAGGGAGTCTACCGGACAGGCCCGTCCTTCTAGCAAAGTGAAGTTAGAGAGGTTTAAAGAGGAGGAGTGACTTGAAAAGAGGAGAGTCACTCCTCTGAGCTGAGGACAAAACTTGTGGCAACTGGTGTTTTGCAAAGATGGCCATAACAATATCTTTTGTCCCACGGGCTCTTCAGGCTGGCCACTGCCTCCTCAAGAAGTGGCATCTATGACCCGTCCCTTGAACTGGGCCTACGTAACCGCCTGAACCAAGAGAATATGGAAGAAGTGGCATTATGTGACAATGGCATGTACTTCCTCCAGCGGGGGGGACACTCACTCTTGGAACCCAGTCACTGTGCTGTGAGGTAGCCTAAGCAGCCTGTGGACAGGCTTACCTGAGGAGAAATAGAGACCCCCGGCCTATAGCCCCAGCTCAGCTCCCAGCCAACAGCTGGCACCAACTTGCCAGCCATGCGGGGGAGCCATCTTGGAAGGTGGCCCTCCAGCCCTCAGTCTTAAGCTACAAAGAGCAGAGAGGAGGCACGATGTCCAAGTTAACAGATTCATGACAAAATAAAGGGCAGCTGTTGTTCTAAGCCACTACAGTGCCGGGGCAATTTGCTGTGCAGCAGGAGATAACTCATACAGAGCTCACCTGGGAGATAGAGATAAACTGATCTCAGCACCTGATAGCTGAGTGCGGTCAATATGAGGAGATGCCGACCCCGGCCCTTCCCGCCACTGGCAGCCTTCCCCACTGGGCAAGGTTCTCCCCACATTCTGGCGAGTCCTAAGCATTAAAGGACAAGACTAAGAATGGCTTGGGATGCCTGGGTGGCTCAGTTAGTTAAGCATCTGCCTTCGGCCCAGGTCATGATCCCAGGGTCCTGGGATCGAGTCCCATATCGGGCTCCTTGCTCAGTAGGGAACCTGCTTCTCCCTCTCTCTCCCTCTGCTTGTGTTCTGTCAAATAAATAAAATCTTTAAAAAAAAAAAAAAAAAGACTAAGAACGGCTTGTCCTCTGTTGGACATCCAACTTAAAATATACATAGTAGCACCTCTGGTCACAGCATAAACATTTTTTGGAATGGCTTAAAAAGTGCTCTGGTTATAATACTACTTTTGAAATGTGGGATTCACTGAGCGCTTCAGATAACTCCTATGCAAATGTCAAGGGTCTGTTCTACCATCCAGGTTTATAAACGTCTTTCTAAGTGTCTTCAGGACATCAAGAGCATTTAATAAGGACTTACTGAGGGTTTATGATAAAGAATATTATTTTGCTGCATTTTGCAGATGAAGAGACTGAGGGTCCCAGAGGCAAAGTTCCCTGAGCTAGCAACTGAAGAGCAGGAACAGGAAGCTAGGTCTGTCCACCTTGGAGTCTGATACTCTTTATGAGGCCAACATGTAGCTTTGACTTTAAATTGGAGATTTATTTCTTTTCAGTTAACCGAGTGATAAGAATACGGACATCTGTCTTCAACTCTCTCTGTTTTTCTCTCTCTTTTTTTTGGATTTATTTATTTATTTGAGAGATGGGGAAGGGCAGAGGGAGAGGGAGAGAAAGAGAGAATCCCAAGAAGACTCGCCGCTGAGCGTGGAGCCCAAGGCAGGGCTCAATCCTACAACCCTAAGATCAGGACCTGAGCTGAAATCAAGAGTCGGATGCTTAACTGACTGAGACACCCAAGCGCCCCTGTTTCTCTGTCTTTCTTTGTCTTTACCCTCAAGCCATTTCTTTTTTTAAAAAAAAAATTGTTTTATTGTGTAAAATACACACAGCATAAAGTGTACCTTCTGGACTATTTCTCAGTGGGCAGTTTGGTGGCGGTAAACACATGTACACTGTTGTGCAACCATCACCACCATCCAGCTCCAGAGCCCCTTTCATCTTGCAAAACCACACCTTTGCACACATGAAACCACTCTTCATTCGGCCCTCCCCAGCCCCGGCAAGCACCATTCTATTTTCTGTGTATGCATCTGACTGCTCTAGGAGCCTCATACAAGTGGCATTGGATGTATTTGTCATTTTGCACCTGGCTTATCTCACTTAATGTAATGTCCTCAAGGGCCATCCGTATCATAGCATGGGCCAGAATCGCCTTCCTTCTTAACACAGCCACTTTTTTGGGTCCAAATATGATGTCTTGCTATCTTCTGTGTTTAAAGGCTCCAACAAGCCAGAGTCTCTTCCCTTTCTCTGCCAACAAGCCTCAGGCGTGCCCCTCAGAAGAGAAGGCTGGGGAAGGCAGCTCACAGCCTGTTAGGTTCCTGGGTCAGGTATACATTTGGACAGAAGATAGGACAGCCTTAGGCTATCTTGGTAACCTTGTGATTTTACTTCTGGATCCTGTGTATTTTCTACAGGCTGAGCAGGAGTTTGCCAGAGAAAGGGTGGATCCTATCCCCATTAGCCCCCTGAAGTCCTTTCTGCCTACACCTCACCAGATGGAGGTTTGCACAGTTATCCACTGGAGCTGGGGCAGCCTGACTCCACCCCTGAGCTCAGACCCACTCGGCATGTCTGGCCCTGCAGCCAGGACTCACCCAGGAGACCTCTCGGGAGACAGGCGTGGCCTCCTGTTGTCCTCACGACAGGACATTATATTTGGAACATTGGCCTGTGGAGCTCGGTCCATTGGAGTCGACAGCCAGCTCCGAACTCCTTACTAGCCACGTGGCTACAGGAAAGGCCCTCCCCCTTGTGCACTGGATTTCTAGTCTGATTTCTTCAACAATGAGGCGGTGATACCCCCTCCAAGGTCTTTGAGGTGATGGAAATGCTGCAATGTTGTTCACAGACTGATGTAAGCAGGGCCGTGTGCCTAAGGAGGGAATCAGAAGACACAACTTGGGAATCTGGGAGACAGATCTCATTTAAACAAGCTTTCAAAATGAGAACGTCGGGTCTCCATTGATCCAAAATCCAGCTGGCTGTGAGATCCTACAGAGGTGACGTGTGAGCCAAGAGGTACGTCCTGAACAGTTTGCTCTGCTTTGCACAAAACGCCGCTCTATTTCACACTGGAACACACAGCAGAGTCAGAAACCAGAGGCCTTCACATGTTTTATGGACTCCCTGTGCTCTTGAAATTGGTATTATAAAGAGAATTTTCTGGCCCCAAATGTCTCCTTCCCCTGCAGCCACATTCCCCCAGCACCTCGGCAGGACATCTGCAAAGCCTGGTATCATATGTCATGTTCCCTGATGCTTCCTGTGACCAGCTCTGGCAGGATCTCTGGGCTCCTCTGGGACTGTCCCAGGCCAAGCCTGTCAGCTCCCACCCCAGTGGCGACCCCTCCCCACCACCACTACCCTCTAATGGGCTCTTTGTCCTGACCTGGTTCCCTTCAAAGGAGGTGTTTGATCATTCCACAGCCTCTGATTTCCAACCCTTCCCCATTCCCACCTCTGAGCCAGGTTGAATCACAGATTTTGTTTTTTATGAAGTGTGGTTATTCTCAGTAAGCTTTTCAATCATGCCTCTGTCATCAGAAAGCACTTTTGTTCAGGATATGTAGACTGGTTTATGTAGGCTTCTTTGTGGTCAAAACTGTGTGTTTTTCTATATGTACTTAATTATAGGACTAATGCCACAAGGATGCTAAAAGCTAGGCAGACATTTTGTTTTTTTCCTGCTGCAGTGAAATCTAAGCATGTGAGCTGTCATTTGGACCAGTTGGGAAAGCCCGAGAACAGAGGTCACTTGGCAGAGTGGAGACCACAGACAACCTGCTGCACGTGAGCCAAGCAGGTGCCCGGGGTGTGTCGGGGGTGATGGCCTCGTGGGGCTGATCGGCCACTCTGTACTGGACACTGCCTGGGAGCATACCGCCTTTACTCTCCATACACACTTTTTGTGTTTTGTCTTCTTTAATCTACTGAAGAGGAAAAATGGTCAGAGATGCCCATCAAGTGTCCAAGGTCATGTGTTAGAAGCTGGTTGGGTATGGGCATCAGACCTTCCCTCATGATTATTTTCCCTGCACTCCCAGGACCAGCGGCAGCTCTGACTCAGTGGATGCTTCCTGCCAGGGCTCTGGGGTCAGGTGCTTCCCAAGCACCTGTCTGGAAATTGGCATTATAAAGAGACTTTTCTTGGACATGAGCAGATGTAAACTCTGCTCCAGGACTAACTGACTTCTGGCACTGGAGACCCACCAGCCTCCCGGGGCCTCGGCTTCCTCATCGTGTAATAGGATAGAACTATGTGCTGCAGAGAGGTTCCCCTCACGGAGGAGCTGGGGTCCTGCTGGGAATGGGCAATTAGGACCAAGGCAGATATCCAGTTACTAGAAGTGGAACACAAGGCCCAGAGTTGGCCCCGCAGCCGGCAGGACCCTAAACTCAGCCCTAAGTGAAGTGTTGGGGCTAAGTGGCCCTGTTTGAAGTCAGGCCTGCATTGGGAAGAGGAAAGAGGACGATGCAGGCCAGGCCCCCCTTTCCTGCACCCAGCTTCTCTACTCACCTTGCTGTGGCTATCATTCACCCTGCTGGACTCTTTGGAAATAAAATCAGAGCACAGCAGGGCAAGGACCACCACGTCCTCCCAAGAGAGAGTACCTTCACGTGGTGGCATGGATTGCCTATTGCTATTTCTGCAGACTCTGCGTCATGGCATGGGTAGGTCCAATCATGGGCTTCTACTGCTATGACAATAACCACCCAGCCCGTGGTTATGGACACGCCACTCTGTGCTCTCTTTGGCCTTCTTCAGCTACATGCTCGTGAGAGCCCTGAGAGGTGGAGCCCCGAGAGGTGGAGCCCCACGCCCTGTTTGTGGATGGCAATGCACACATCCATAAATGTGTCAGTGAGGGGATGATTGATCGATCGGTTGAGGCTGAATGCTCTGTGTCTTTGTTCGTCTCCATGATTCAAGGCACGTCCACCTGCTCCAGGTGACACCTGTGTAGTCTAGGCTCCCCCCAGTCTTTGCCATTTGAGCTTCCCCAAGCAGTCCCCATGTCACCCTTGTCCCAGGTGCTCCTGTCTACAGTCTGTGGAAAGATCTAGGCTGCTGTGGCCACGGCCACTAAAGGTTGGCTTCCTCATTCCCAGGGCTGTATGCCCTGGCTGCCTTTACTGTGGCCCCTCCATGTCTGGCCCTGGCTTTCATTCCTGCACTCCCTGGGCAGCCCTACCCTTTTCCTCGGGGGGCTCCACGTAACTGGGGCAACCCCACAGGGAAACGACCCCGTGCATCCTACATGTTGAAGGCCAGAGGAGGCCTTGCAGGGGATTAAGTGTTCTTGGGGAAACTTTCCAGGCAACCAAGAGGTTCTCAGGGCAAGCGAAAATCTAGGGTGTGTGTACCACATTCTGAGCTTCAAACAACAAAACTGGAAATAAATAGAAAAGTCAGGACCTGAAAGTACCCAACCACATGGAATCCAAAAATAGTTTCCTAAATATCAACGAGGCAGGGAGGAGATTCAAAGAAAGTAAAAACATTTATGAAAATAATTAAAATGTAGATACCCTAACAAAGTGTGTGGACTCAGGCCAAAGCATTCTCAGAGGGAAAGCAATTTCTTTAAATGGCGATTTTAATGAAAATGCTAAGGGAACTCTAATGACCTAAAAAGTGAACAAAGAAACAAAGACATCTGTTCACAGAACAAGAGAGGAAGAAAGAAATACAAACGGCACAGAGAAATGAATTAGGAGAGATAACAAGTTAACTGATTTGGGTTAATTCTGTGGAAAAAAAATAAGTTTTCCAAATTGGCAGACTATAGGAAATATTTTTAATAGAAAAAAAGAGAGAGAGAGGGAAGAGAAGGTGATGAAGCTAGAAAGGAAGAAGGACTGATAGAACACTGAGAACTATTTAAGGGTTTGAGGCCATGGCCGGTGCTGTGGGAAAGTTAATAGGTGGCGGGGTGGGGAGGGGGCGCGGGTTCAGAGCCAGACTGCAGGACCCCATGCTCGCTGCTCTGCTGGCCTTCAGCCAAGTTGCCCAAAACATCTTGTTGTGCCTATTTCCTTCTGCAAAATGGGGAAGATAACGAAAACCTGCCTCTTGGGTTTTTGCAGTTTGAGTGAGTTAATCTGTGTCACTTATGGCCCATGTGGCCTGGACTATTCGTATCCCCATCTTATGGAGAAAGAAAACAAGGCAAACAAAGGTGGAGAAAATTGTCCAAGGTCATTCGACTTTCTTAGGAAGACTTTCCAAAGTGTTGGAGGAACACAGAGCTGTCACGTAGTTGAAGGATCTGGGGATGCGTTCCCCGAAGAAGAGAAGACTCAGGAGGACATGTCCCACAGGCCCTGGGGAATAATAGCTGGTACCCATGGCTGGAAGCCAAGAGAGGCACATTGTGATGGTTAGTTTTATGTGTCAACTTGAATGGACAGAGGGATGCCCTGATAGCTGGTAGAACATTATTTCTGGTGTTTCTGGAAGAGATCAGTAGACTTAAATCAGTAGACTGAGTAAAGAAAGTCCCTCACCATTTGAGTGGCATCATTCAATCTATTGAGGGCCCAACTAGAATAACAAGGTGGAGAAAGGGTGAATTTGCTCCCTCTACTGTGCTGAGACATCCATCTTCTCCTGACCTTGGACATTGGTTGGTGCTCCTGGTTCTCGGGCCTTTGGGGTTAGACAGTCTGGATACCCTGGGCTTTCCTGGGCCTCCAGCTTGCACATGGCAGATGGCAGAACTTCTCAGCCTCCATAAGCACATGGGCCAATCCCCCATAATCAAGCTCCTTCTATGGATCTATATATTTCCTATTGGTCCTGTTTCTCTGGAGACCCCTGACAAAAACACACATTCAATTCAATGTGAGTGTAGTGGGTTAAATGTTTGTGCATTTCACCACCATTGTCTGTTTTTGAGTATTTTCCCCTTTCCCTCTTGGTATCCAAGTTTGGCAATGATAATGAGGTAATGGTCTTTTCTAGACTTTTGTATTTCTAAATATCTTTGCCTGTTATGGAGACAATATTTTGTGCCTCTGAATAAAAATTGGCACCACTAAGGAAAAGAAGGGCTTCTTCTAGAGGCTAGAAAAAATCTTGGGCGGTGAGGTGGGTGTGGAGGGGGGTGGGCACATGGAAAGACCAGGGTATATGGTAAGAAGGAAGATGCCCACTCTTTGGGCTCTAATGGAGCCTCAAGGAGGCAGTGAGGCCCCAGGGAGTAACTGAGCACTAGGTGGCACCACTGAGAGCCTCATAGGCTTCTTGTGCCCAGCCCACCCCTCAGATATACAGACAGATTCCTGGGACTCCCAGCCATGGCACAAGTGGGCTGGAGCCAGCTCACCATCTGTAGGATCCCTAAATCCTTTCTCCACCTTGTTATTCTAGTTGGGCCCTCAATAGATTGAATGATGCCACTCAAATGGTGAGGGACTTTCTTTACTCAGTCTACTGATTTAAGTCTACTAATCTCTTCCAGAAACACCAGAAATAATGTTCTACCAGCTATCAGGGCATCCCTCTGTCCATTCAAGTTGACACATAAAACTAACCATCACAATGTGCCTCTCTTGGCTTCCAGCCATGGGTACCAGCTATTATTCCCCAGGGCCTGTGGGACACAGCAACAGGGATGAGGGGCCTCAGTGGAGATCTCTGTGGACCCAAGATCAGGAGCAGATGAGACAGACTGTGCCCATCTTGGCAGACACCAAGTAAACAAAGGACTCGAGAGTGAGGTGCTGCCTCAACCTAAGCCCTCCAGAACATAATCACAACCTTAGGGGAAAAGAGAGGATCCCAACTGACCAAATTTAAGTTTTCTATAACCTTAACACTATGAAGATCTCTCATAAAAATTAAATAAAATTGGGTTTGTAGACTGAGAGTCTGCCTTCTTTGTTAGGAAAAATTTCCCTACTAGTTATAGGTACTAAATGTAGTTGGCTCACTGTCTCCAGAATGTTCCAGCGAGACTGGATAACCCTTTGCTGAGGATGCCTAGAAGAAATGCATGTGCTGGCTGGAGACTGGCCTACCTAGAGACTCTGATTGCATGAACTCAAATAGGTGGAAAGGTGACAGCTGGCAAGAGGCGCTCGGAGGGAAGCCTGGAATTTTCTGACTCTAGAATGTCCCCTCCTATTACCTAAAATTCATGGCCATTGATTCATTTCTGAGGGGAAAGGCCATAGGAGCTACAGGGTTGGTGAAGGAGGATAGAGGATTTTGGAATTGGAGAGAAGATGGTAATGACAAAGAGAGGGTCTGTGTGGGTCAATGAGGTGGGGTGGCCATCATGCAGACAATCCTATGGCCTGTGTGACTGAATGGGGTATGCACAGTTGAGAGGGCTGCCTGATGTGAAAGCAGGTATGCTGCAGGGGAATGATGGCACATGGTGTAGACTACATGGATGATGGATGCAGACACGTGAGGGTGTACATGATGCAGGTGCCAGGAGAGAGGGTGAGTGGGATGTGCAGTTTTGGAGTGATGGTGTACATAGAACAAGGCACCCTGTGCGAGAGTATGTTGATAGGTTTGGTGGTTTTTCCTCTATGAAAGAATAGCCCCTTTAGCTAGTATTTGGAAATGTACCAGATTAATTTTTTAAATTATCTAATTTGGAATTCTGGGAGCTTTTTCAATCTGAGTACATTTGCCTTTCTTCAGTTCTGGAATATTATGAGCCACTTTCTCTTCAAGTATTATCCTTTTTTTCTCTCATTATGGAACTCCTGTTAATTGTATGTTGGAGATTCTTAAATCTATTCTCCATGTCTGTTAACTTCTTTGTCATGTTTTTCATCTCTCTTTCTCTCTCTCTTTTCTTTCTGTACTAAGTAGGTTATAAGAGATTTTTCACAGTTCGGTTTTCTCAACCGTCAATCCTCCTTGATTCTGTTCAATCCTGTTTAGCACTTCTATCATCACTTGTCTTTATTCAATGACTATACTTCCCAGATTTCTAATTTTTTGTATGTTCCTATTCTAGTTCATAATCCTTGATAGTTGATCCACAACCTCCTATTCTTATTTTATGGATGTATTCCTTCCTTTGTCTCTTTAGGGATTTTAAACTTCCCAATTTCATAGTCCTTTTAAATAACTTTTTAATTTTCTCAAGAGGTTAGTTCTCCCATTTATTGGATGTGTCAACTGTCATTCCAAGTGTTATACTTCCTTATTTCATTCTTTTAGCTTTTGGGCTCATCTTACTGTTTTAGTTTTGGGGTTGCTATTTTAAATATTTTCTTTCCAAATTTTCTTCTCACTTCATTGTGGTTTTCCAGATTCAGCCAGGCTTCCTGTGGTCTGCATCGCAGATCAAAGTCTTACAGAGGGGCTCAGAGATCTTGCTCTTTGAGAAATTGCAGTCCCAGTCCCCGGACCTATGAATAACAATGAGTAGCACCAAGTTGCACATTGCCAGAGGCACCATTTACAGGGAATAAAATGTCAACAGTGCCCTCTATAATTGTGCAATAAGATGGCCCTCATTGCAGCCCATTTCCAATCTTGAGAAATCTCTCCTATTGTCTTCTACCCCTTTTTGAGGCTCAGAGAGGATAAATCACTCAGATAAGGAAATGCACTGGAGAATTTGAAGTCCACGCCTTTTTCTGCTATACCATGCTATAACCCGGAACTATTAAAGAATGTTCTAGAAAACAACTAGGTCCTTGAAATTTGGCATTGAAGGTATTTCTAGGATGAACTGAAAATAGATTCCTAACATTTTTCCATGTGTGGAGAGAGGGGATGATGAACACACAGTTGTTGGAGCTTTATTGCCGCCAGATTGCCCCATGTCTGCTACAATTGCTGGAGTGGCTGAGCCCTGACAGGACACCAAAGGCTGGACTATATGTGTATAGGGAGACTCATCTATGATTCTGTAGTTCCTTCCACCACTATTGAGATTAAGTATGGCCACTCTCCTTCAGGCAGCATTTTCTCTGGACTTCAAACAACCCCAGGGTTGTGTTACACTGTTATTGGATGTGATTTTCCAAAACCATGCTACTTTGAGTTTGCATCACTGTCAGACAGCCCTCCCCCTGGCTTCACAGGGAGAGGATGGAGCCCAGCTGAAGACTTTGCAAACACACACATAAACCCTTGCACATTTCCTCTCTGATATATGACCTAATGAGTTCAGTAACCCTGGAAATATTTTATATTGGCGCCACAAGTCCTCAGGGTCACTGGTTTACTGGAGGCCAGTGCTTAAAGTCACTCCTGCTAAAATCCCACCACCAAACAAAAGATCTCAAGGCTACCATGGGAACTGACTGCATGTTCAGCCAATCAGATATTTCGGAGGAGGGTTCAAATCTCTGGATAAGTCTATTATATGCAGGGGGAGACCTACCCAGTTGGTTTTTCCCATGCCTAGTGTGGTGCCTGGCACACAGGTGGCTCTCAGTGTCTGAAGAGGAACACTTTAACTCATGATAATAGAACTACCCAATATCACCATCCAAGAATGACAAAGGAATAAGGAGCAAAACGGTTCATTTTCAGTGGCTCCACTTCCAAAAGATGACAATCTGCATGCACTCTGGGTTTTCAAAGTAGGTGGAACTGCTTTTCTAAATGTTTTAGTTCTGGAAAACTTCAGAGGTACTTGGCCAAGCAAGCCCTCTCTTAATTTTTAAATCCTGGTCTATTTTAAGAGAAAAGCAAGCTGCCTGGTTCTGATTCACTTTTACTTGATTTGTCAAAACACTCTTTTGTAAGAGGTGTTTGTTGTCCAAAAATCCTTGTAACCCCTGTTAGAAACATTGCATCCTCAGGCAGGGAGTTAGTTATGGCCAAAAGCCCTCAGTCCAAATCCTGATTTCAGCTCCATGTCTCATCTCCCTGGAGAGCTCCCAGATTTCTAAACAGGGCTGCCTGTCTTTCCCCATCTTTGAAAAGTAGACATGGACTTTAAAAGAAGAGGCTGTGGCTGGTTGTCCTCAGATCCCCAACCAAGTCTTAGAGGTTTGGCTAAAAACCTTGAACACTCTTCCTAGAGGAGAGTAAATACAGCCCTGTGAAAATACAGCATTTGTGTTCCTTTGACTTTATGAAGTTTATATACTTGAAGCGTAGAATAAAAAATGAATGTGTTTTTCTGTGGTTTTTATTTAGTTAGCTGTATAAGGGTCTGTATTCATTCGAATGATACTAACATGACAAATTATTATTTAAAAAATATCTTAAAATTGCATCCTTTCAAAAATATTTTAAAAGTGAGGAAGAATTTACATGTAATGAAATGTCCAGGTCTTAAGTGCATAAATTAAGGAGTCTCAACAAAATACATATAGTCCTCTAACCAACAATGCAATCAGCTTATAGAATATTTCCATCACCCCAGAAAATTTACTTGTGTCCTCTTCCAGTCAATTCCCATTACTTATAAGCAACTGTTGTTCTGATTTCTGTCACTGTGGTGGGCAGCTTCTCGGTTGGGTCATAAGGATCCCCACCTTGGTCTTCACGCCCTTGTGTGATCTTTTCCACTGGTGTATGGGCTGTGCCAAGTAACTTGCAATCCTTCTGAAGTTAGGTTACAAAGAGGCTATGACTTCCGTTTTGTTCATCATCTCCTGTGCTCTCTCCTGGATCCCCAACTCTGAGAGATGCCAACTGCCAGAGGTGAGGCCCATAAGGAGAGGCCCAAATGGCAGGGAACTAGTGTCTCCTGCCCAACTGCCACCAAGCACCTGAGACCTACCAACAGCCACAACCAGTGACCTTGGGAACAGATAGCCTCCCAGTCAAGCCTTGAGATGACTGTAGCCCTAGCCAACACCTTGAAGTGGCCTTGCAAAAGAGTCTGAATCAGAGGCGCCAACAAAGCTATGCCTGGACTCCTGACCCACAGAAGCTGAGATAATCCACTGCTTGTTATTTTAAGCCAATACATTTTGGAATAATTTATTATGCAATAATACATGATTAATACAGTCACCATGGATTTGTTTCACCCTTGAACTTCAGAAAAATGAAATCATACCATATATATTCTTTTGTGTCTGGCTTCATTTGTTTAACAGTCTGTCTGCAAGATTCATTCTTGCTGTGTGGATCAGTAATTCATTCTTTTTCATTGATGAGTAAGTTGCGTTGCATGAAATGTGACAATTTATTTCTATCCATTGGCTTGTTGATATACATTTAGGTTGTTTTTAGTTTTACACTTTTTAAAAAATATTTTATTTATTTTTGAGAGAGAGAGAGCATGAGAGAGAGAGAGAGAGAACACAAGCAGTGGGGAGGGGCAGAGGGAGAGGGAGAAGCAGACTCCCAGCCGAGCAGGGAACCCGATGCAGGACTCAATCCCAGGACCCTGAGATCATGACTTGAGCTGAAGGCAGACACTTAACTGACTGAGCCACCTAGGCAACCAGTTTTATGCTTTTTTTGAATAAAGTTGAATAAAGGTGCTATGAACATTCTTATACATATATTTCTATGAACATATGTTTTAATTTTTCTTGGGTAAATATCTAGGAGTCCCACTGCTGCGTCATTGTTGGTTAACCTTAGAAGAAATTTCAAAATGGTTTCCAAAGTGGCTCTACCATTTTGAACTTCTTTTTGCAAAGCATCTATTCAAAGTCTTCCTCTACTTGTTTTATTCTTCTTTTTCAAGCTCCTTACATGGAAACTTAGACCACTGATTTTAAATCTTCCTTCTTTCTAATATAAATATTTAAAAGTATTAATTTCTCCCTAAGTGCCACTTGATTATATCCCACAAATGTTTATATGTTGTATTTTAAGTATCATTCCATTTTAAATATTTTCTATATTCTAAAATTTTTTTCCTCCTTGGTGGTAGATTATTTTTAACTATACTACTTAATTTTCAAATATTTGGGATTTTCTATTTATTGTTATGGATTTCTAATTTCACTGTAGTAAGAGAATATACTTTGTTATATTTTAATACTTTTGATTTTATTGGGGCATTTTATGGCCTGGCATATGATCTGTCTTGTGAATATTCCAAGCCCACTCAAAGAAAATTTATGTTCTTCAGTTGTTTGGTATACTGTTCCAACAATATTGGTTGAGTCAAGTTGGTTGTTAATTTTGCCCAACCTTCTCTATTTTACTGTTTTTTTTGTCTGGCTTCCTTAATTACCAAGAAAGGTGTATTAAGATCTCCAACTATAATTGTACACTTTTCTATTTCTCCATTTATTATTTTTTTTGCTTTATGTATTGTGAACTCTATTATATGATGTATGTAATTTGGGGATTGTTATGTCTTCTGGATGAGTTTACCATTTTATTATTGTAAAATTGTGCCTCTGTATCTCTGTAAATACTTTCTGTCTTGAAGTGTATTTTTTCTGATTTTAATATGGACATACCTGCTGTCCTATTTTTCTATTTGCATAATGCATATATTTTCATCTCTTTACTTTCAACCTCTTGTGTATTCATGTTTCTAGTGCATCTCTTGTAGTCAGCATATGATTAGATCTGTTTTACTTTCCATTCCGATAAAGTCTGTGGTTTGACTGGAATACTTAGTCCAATTATATTTAATATAATTATTGATAGATTGCATTTAAATCTGTCATTTTGTTTTCAAGGTGTCCCACCTAATTGTATTACTTCTATGTTCTTGATTCTGGTCTTTTTTTGAGTTAATTGAGTTTTCTTGGGTATTCCATCTTAATTTCTTCTGTTCTTTAGTTATAAATGTTTGTATTAATTTAAATGGTTTCTCTAAGGATAATAGTTTAGTAACTTCATATAAAGTATGAGAACCTTAAGCATTGAAATTCCTTTCTTTGTGATATTATCACCATAAATGTTACATCCTTGTATGTAATAAATATAATGTGATGTAATATAATGTAATAGAATAGAACATAGAGAAATAAAGAGACTAAAGAGTTGTCATTTTGTTTTAACTAGTCATATATGTTTAATTGAATAAAAATATATGGTCTTTTATTAAGGCTATCCAATTTCAAAAATTTTATTACATACTTTTATTTGATATTACATTATATATTTACATATTTATATCATTTAATAAAAAACTAAAATATATGGTTTTTTATGGAGACTATATATATTTTATGTTTAATAAACAATATATGATTGGTTAAAGTTAACATGATAACATTGTATTTTCTTTATATTATATTTAGTATGTATAAGGATATAAAATATATGATGATAATAACAAAGAATGGAATTGTATATATACTTTAAATATAGTTGGAATTTTATATATATGTACAACAAAGTGAAATTATATACATTATATATAATTATGTTGCTAGTTTTATAATTATGCTTTCCAGTTTTCTACATAAATATATAATCATAAATATATCTATAATCTATCTTTCTATCTATTATCTATCTATCTATCTATCTATCTATCTATCTATCTATCTATCATCTATACCATTTCTATTACTCTTCCTTTCCAGATACAAAAATCTGTCTGTTGTCACTTCCCTTCAGCCTGAAAGACTTCCTTTAGCATTTCTACTGGTTACAGATTCTCTCAGCTTTCCTTTATGGGAGAATGTTCTTTATTCATCCACGTATCTAAAAGATAGTTTTGCTGGATATAGAATTGTGGATTGACACTTTTTTCCCCACCCAGCATTTACAGGATGTTTCATCAACCTCTGGCTTCCATAGTTTATAATAAAAAATTAGCAATCATTTTAATCATTGTTCTCTGTCTGTAATGTGTTCTTTTTCTTCAGCTGGTTTAAAGATTTTCCCACTATCTTTAATTTTTAGCACATTGACTATGATCTGACTACATGTGATTTTCTTTGAATTTATCTTGCTTGTGGTTTGCTGAACTTCTTGAAACTATGTTTGTGTTCTACCAAATTTGGGGAAATTGGGAGTTTTATTTTTTAAATTTTTTCCTGCCCCATTCCCTCTTCTAATTTCCTGGGATTCAAACTATACATACGCTAGACTGCTTGATATTATCCCATAGGTAACTGAGGATCTGTTCTCTTTTTCATTTTTTTCCATTGCTCTTCAGATCTGAAAATACCAATTAATCTGCATCCACATTTAATATCATTCTTCAGCAGCCTTTTATCTTGTTATTCCTGTCAAATGAATTTCTCATTTTAGATAGACTTTACTTTTCATTTCTAGAATTTTCATTTACTTCAATAAGACTATATTTTTCTTTCAGTCCTTAAACGTATTTATACCAGCTACTTTAATAACCTTGCCTATTTTTCCACATCTGGACCACCTTGGATTCTCTTCCTATTGGCTCTTTGTTGTCTCTATTATGAGATGCATTTTCCTGTTTCTTTGATAATGGGTTCTATTTTCCAGTTTTTTCACATTTAAGAATTTTTTAAGAATTGTGTGCAGATACTTTAGGTGATGCAGGGTGTCTGAGTTGAGTAATTTTCTTTCATAGGATGTTGAATTTGGTGGGCAATCAAATCACCAGTGGAGTCTTTCTGTTCTGTCAGGTTTGGTTTTGGTCTCTGTTACGGCAAGCGTGTAAATGCTGTTTGTTGGTTTGTTGATTGTTTTGATTTTGAACCTAATTTCTTAACTTAGTTCTAGGCAAGAACCTTACTCAAGGCTGTGGTCCTTACTCTTAGATCTGCCCTTTCTAGGTCTCAGGTAAATGTCTGAGGCAATCAGACTTATCTGAACTCTGACTGGTTGGAATTGTGGAGGCTCCTAGCTCTGCACAGCCTTGTGTCTTTACTCAGCTCTCAGTCCCATAACATGTGATCACTTCCAGGCCATCTGGAATCTCATCCCGTATATTCACAGCTTGGACCTCACAAGAGACCTGTGGGAGATCCCCATGCAGACTTTTTTTTTTTTTAACATTGTATTTATTTATTTGACAGAGAGATAGAGAGAGCACAAGTAGGCGGAGTGGCAGGCAGAGGGAGAGGGAGAAGCAGGCTCTCCACTGAGCAGGGAGCCTGATGTGGGACTCAATCCCAGGACCCTGGGATCATGACCTGAGCCGAAGGCAGACACTTAACCGACTGAGCCACCCAGTTGCCCCCAGTGCAGACTTCTGGGGCTCACTGGGAAACTCTTTTTTTTCCAGTGCTCTGCCCCACAAATTCTAGCCACTTTAGCAACTTAAATCTCCTCTCTCATTTATGCCTCCTCAGCTTAGTGAAATATTTTTTGCTTGCACCCCACCTCTGCCTTTCTATCTGATGTTTGAAAGCTGCGTTCAGGCAGAAAACAGGGTGAATGTGGAGCTCACTTCATGTGATTCCCTTCTCTTACACATCACAAGCCTGCACTTTCTTTGGTTTAACACTTGAAAATTGTTTCATCATATATTTTGTCCAGTTATAATTAATTTTTGCAGGAGGACGAATTTGGAACCAGTTACTCTGTGATGATCAGAAGCAGAAATCCTGCCTGATTATTTTTACATTTTGGTTCAAGAGCTCAATAATTTCTTTTTCTGGCCATTTCCACTTGCCTTTCATTTTGGGCTCCTTGACATTTGTTTTTGGAGAGAGGTCACTCTGTAGCTCAGATGTGAGCTTCTAGAAAGGTAGCTGGTGTTGTGGAAAGAACATGGGTTTTGAGAAAACCTGATTTAAAGTCCTAGTTTAGTCACTTACAAGCTTATGACTTTAGACCAATTAATCCCTTCGAGATCCAGTTTTCTCATCTAAAAATGGGGCAGTAATAATAATATGAATAATGATGCTCATGACTTATACATATAGGCAGCTAACTCTGTGCCAGGAATTTTTCTAAGTGTTTTAAACTTGAAGGTTCCTTGTTAGGATAGGCATAATGATATGTGTAATGGTCAAGTGGCCCTGGGGATTGGGAAGAGCAAAATGAAAGACTCTGGGACTCAGGTGGTGGGATTTGACAACCCCAATGACCTATCTTTGCCTGAGTGTTATCAATTGATGCTCAGTCCTCATTGTGGTGGTCCCATTTTGTTCCTACCATCAATCAGGGGGATCATATGCCTTCTCCAAGCATGAATGAGTGAATGACTCCTAGATGTGGGCAAACGATGGGCTATGGACATTACTTGCTAGTTTTCTGCATGAATATATTGGTCATGGTATTAGACCCATTACAAGTTCTCACTAACATTTGTACAGTGATTAAATATTTGAATGATTAAAAATTTGAAGCAATAAAGAAATTATGGAAGATGGGACTTAATTAATTAGCAGTTCTTGGGTTAATGAATTTTGTTTTCTTATTACTTACCAAAGTAGAGAGCAACAGCTTTCTTGACCAACACTGTATCAGTCATAGTCCAGGTTACATTTCAGTAACAAACAATGCCTATATCACAGGGATTCAACACAACCAACTTTGTTTCTCACTCATATAACATGTCAAATTCAGGGCAGGGAATTATGCTCATTGTAGTTTTTCAAGGATATGATGTTATCAAGACTACTTTTCTATATGGGTTTTCATAAGCATTGAGACAGCGGAAAAAGAACAGGGCATTTTTTGTAGTTTTTTAAGGGCTCTGCACATTTCGTTGTCCAAGCAAGTCATTTAGCCATACGTTACTTTACATGGGGGCAGGGAAACAAATTTTAGCACGTACTTGTGGTGGAAGGCTGGAGTATGTGAATGGCCCTATTGACTATCCTGTCTCTTTATGAGTTTCATCGAACCAGCTTGAGCGATGTCAGCCACACCTGCATTTGGCAACACCTAATATTCACAGGTGCTTTTGCTAAGGAATTATAATGCCTTTAAAACGGTTATTTGCCTCTTGGACATATGGTCTAGGTATCCTCCTTAAAACTCTCATAACTGGGGTGCCTGGGTGGCTCAGTCGTTAAGCATCTGCCTTCGGCTCAGGTCATGATCCCAGGGTCCTGGGATTGAGCCCTGCATGGGGCTCCCTGCTCAGCGGGAAGCCTGCTTCTCCCTCTCCCACTCCCCCTGCTTGTGTTCCTTCTCTTGCTTTGTCTCTCTCTGTCAAATAAATAAATAAAATCTTTTAAAAAAAACTCTCATAACTAATAAGAATGTCATTTCAGCCAGAGCCTATGTCCAACTCCATTTTTCTGACAAAGACTTTTAAAACCCTAAAGTTATATTTTAGCTAATGAAAAAAGATGCAGCAAACACAAAAAGTTAAAACTTTTTCACAAAATTTAGACTGTGTGCTTTCTTTGGTTTCTAATTTCTTCAAAACTTTCTTAAGTAAACTAGTGATTGTAATTTCATACAAACCTTAATTCATTTATATATTAGTTCAACAATATTTTTTCTGTCATCAATAATTGTTACCAAATTTTCTTACATTGTGTATGTGATAGAAGTATCACAGAAAGGTCAAACCTACTGATACGCGAGATGTATGGTTCACAACTTAGTGAGCAAGTTTTTCCATCAGAAAGAGCCAGAGTAAACTGCAAACCACACAATGAGAAATGAATTGATTTGAAGGTGTCTGGAAAATAAATCTTGAATGTTTGCTTCAGTTTAAATATTTTAGTAGTACCTATCCACAGAGACTCCAGGTCCTGGTTTTAAGGAGATGAATTTCATGGACATTTTCCCACCTAGCACTTCTGAGAATACTTGTTATTTGGGATAAACATTGCTTTGCCAGTCTCACTACATCTGGTTGTAAACACTACTAATACAAGATTACAGAAAGAGATTCATTTATAGAGAAGCATGCAACAGCCATGACACCTGTGGATTATATGTAAAGGCCAAAAGTCTACTCAAATTCCCACTCTCAATAGATTTATGCATATTTTCATAAGCTCCCAGGTAGGAAAATTTGTGGGTCATTTTAGGATCCAAAGCCCCTGGGATATTCACACCTGTTAGGTAGCATCATTTCAAACACCATAAAAACAATCTCTGTCCTTCTCTCTCTTCATAGTGATTTCATCAGTAAAAATGCTATCCCATTCCTCTAAATGTTCCCATCCTCATATCACCATGATAACCCACTCCGCTTTTCTTCTGCCACTATTATAACCAGCAGGGTGTCAGAAACCTCTATGTTGTGGTCGACTTTTCCTTTGTTTCTATTGGTAAGGGAAGTTACTTCTGGACATGATACCATGTTACTGTCTCTCCAAAATCTTCACTTTGTGGATGTTCTTTTAGAAGAAAGTTCAGCTAAAAATCATAACAAAAAGAACATTAGATGTTCTCTCCTAGACAAGATGGCATAGACCTGTTTCTCCTTGCTCCTTTCCACTAAGGACAACAATAAACCCTGAAAACAATGAAGAGGCAACCAAGGGAGAATTTGGAAAGGTGGAAAGGGGAAGGCAAACTGTTTAGGAGCCTCAGGGTGGGAGGAACAACAGGACATGGGTCTGGCAACTCCCTCATATGAAAGAAGGAGATCCAGGCCTAGACTGGCCTAGATCCTAGACTTCCATGGTACCATGTACTGGTACCAGGTCATTCAGTCTGGGTAAATTCCTTCTTCCCTCCCTTCAGGTAGCACCAGCAGAAAACCGTGGGATCCTGAGAAAAAAATGAGCTAAACTAAGTAAATAAAAATAATACCACAAAGACCTTGAAAATTATATCACCATTGGAACCACAGATGACAAAGTAAGCCAGGCCTTTAGGCTAAACATAAACAGGGACCCTGCCTGCTAAAACAAAATGTTTAAGTAGAATTTAAGAGTATTAGAGTCGCCAAAGTGTTCAGGGTACACTCTAAATCATCCATTACAGCGAGAACCTGGAAATCACAACCTGAATGAGAAAGACAATCAAATGACCTTAACATTGAGAAGAATCAATTGTTGGAATCATCTGACAAGCATTTTAAAGCAACCATCATAAAAATGCTTCCATAATCAATCATGAAATTTCTTGAAACAAATGGAATAATATAATATCTCAGCAAACCAATAGGACTTATTTAAAAGAACCAAATAAAAATTGTGGAATTGAAAAATACAGTAACAGAAATTTTTTAAAAATTGCTAGATGAGCTCAGTAGTAGAGTGGAAATGATAGAAGGTAGAATCAATGAACTTGAAGACAGCTCTATAGAATTTACTCAATCTGACAACAGAGATAAAATTGACCAAAAAAAAAAAAGAAATGAGCAGAGTTTCAGAGACCCGTTGGACAATAATGAAAGATCCAATGTTCTTATTACTGAAATTTCAGAAGAAGAGAAGAAAGAAATGGGCCAAAAATCTTTGAAGAAATACTGGCTTGAAAGCTTTTCAAAGTTGGCACAGCTTTATAAAGCTGAGCAAACTCAAAACAAGATAAACTCCAAGAAATCCAGGCTGAGACACAACATAACTCAGCTTTTGAAAATTAAAGGGATGGGGTGCCTGGGTGGCTCAGTCAGTTGGTTAAGCATCTGCCTTTGGCTCAGGTCATGATCTCAGGGTCCTGGGATCGAGCCCTGCATCAGGCTCCGGCTCAGTGGGGAGTCTGCTTCTCCCTCTGCTTTTCTTACTTCTGCTCTCTCTCTCTCTCAAACAAATAACATCTTAAAAAAAAATAAAAAATAAGGGCACCTGGATGTCTCAGTCAGTTAAGCGTCTGCCTTAGGCTCAGGTCATGATCCCAGGGTCCTGGGATCAAGCCCCATGTCAGCTTATATGAGATAAAATATGATATAATAAATAATAGAATAGAATAGATTTGGCTCCAGGGTTCCAGGAAGTATAAATAGTTAATACCTGTTAAAAACTTATGCTAGGGACTACCCCAGGGTTAGTACTCAATGCAAGTTATTTATTATTATTATTATTCATTATTATTATTAACAATAACCATTGGGAATCTAAGAAGTCTTCTTAAAAGAGGTGGTGCAGGAGTTGGATTGCAGAGGGGAATAGCAATGTTTTCAGTGCTATTTAAGATTGGGGAGGACATTCTGGGCAGAAGGAACAGCATGTGTGCAGGTCCAGAGACAGGAGATGCATGTGGCCTTCACAGAAATGCAAAGGGGTTGATACTGATGGAGCAGACATGGAGAGAGAAGAGGCCAAGGGCCCTGTGGTGGGCAGCGAATGCAGGGCCGGGGGCCTTGGACTTGGCCCTGCAGGTCAGAGCCTGCAGACCCCTATTAGGTTCACAGATAGCTTCTTAGGGGGAGCACAGTTCGTGAATATTTGGTAAATTTGTGGCTTTGTGGCCTAATTTTTAAAAGGTTATTTTATAGTGGTAGTTGGCATTTGGAAGACATTTTGATTGATTCAGATTTTAGTTTCCAAAGTTGGGGTCCTGTAGGATGACTTCAACTAATATTCTTGGTCACCAGAAATTCTGAATCAAAAGTCTATGGAGGGCGCCTGGGTGGCTCAGTTGGTTAAGCGACTGCCTTCGGCTCAGGTCATGATCTCAGAGTCCTGGGATCGAGTCCCGCATCGGGCTCCCAGCTCAGCAGGAAGCCTGCTTCTCCCTCTCCCACTCCCCCTGCTTGTGTTCCTGCTCTCGCTGTCTCTGTCTCTGTCAAATAAATAAATAAAATCTTTAAAAAAAAAAAAAAGTCTATGGAAACTTGCTCCCCCCGGCCCTCTCCCTCTCTCTCCCTCTCCCTCTCTGTGTACGTAGATTCACCCACACCCGTATGTCTAGGCAAAGACGTGGTGCTATAGTATCCAGATCATCAGGCTCATGAGATCATATGTGTGTGTGTGTGTGTGTGTGTATATTTGCTTCTTTTTGGAAGCACATTTTACAAGTTTCAGAAATACCACCGTGGGCAATGAATACGCGTGGGCAGGGCCAGCTCCACGGGCATGGAAGGGATGGGCCCACTGGGCTCTGAGTTGAGGGGGCTCCGTGCACACTTTAATGCTCTGCTGTTACGGTCTGGAGATTCTTTTGTACAAGGGGCCCTGCATTTTCATTTTCTGCTGGGTCCTGCAGCTCATGCAGCCAGTCCTGTGCAGGGGCGCTGATTATTCGCTTATTCTCTTCATTGGCAGGTATGAAAACTGAGGTTTGGAGGTGCCCATCATCTCCACTTGGGAAGCGGAAGATGGATGGGGCCAGCCTGGCTGATGCCTTTTTATCGTGCGTGGAGGTAGCCAAGTGCTGTATTTGAGTTTGGGGGAGAGATATAATTAGTTCCAACAGTTTTCCTTAAATCAATAAACAAATGTTCCCCTCACCAGGAGAGTTCCTTCCAAGGGGTTCCTGCTGTGGGATTTTTGAGGCCTTTTCCCAGGAGCAGCTCATGTCTCCATACCTCCCACCCAGGATTGCGGCTCTGGGACCGGCCAGCGTTTGGCCTACTGAGCTCAGAGTCAGGTGGTACTGAGGGGGGTCGGGGCAGAGCCAGCTTAGGTACTACCTGAGCTTTCAAGGTGGGAAAGCCTGGATTCCAGTGGTGTCCATCCAGGCTGCGGTCCTGGGAGCCCGGAGTGGCTGCCACACCCACACGTGGAGGCTCAGACATGGCTGCAGACTCGGTACCACCAGGCTGATGCTCGTGGTGGGGGCTGGCGGCTGGCGGGGACCCTTGCTCTCTACCTGACTCTCAATCCAGGAAACCCCCGCTCCCTCCCTCCATCAGAGGCCCCTTAGGGGATCGCTTAGGAGGGCAGGTTTATGTCCCTGTGGGCCAATCCTAAGCCGTGAGTTCCAAGCAGGTGCTCCAGAAGTTGCCCGCTCCACCTCAGGGCGGCTCCGACAGCAAGAAGGGTCTTCCTTACTGCGACAGCTCTGGAACCTGTCAGCTTGGCTGCATTTCCCAGAACTTATTTTCAGCTATGTTTCTGGATAGGGTGGCTCCCAGGAAGATTCTTGGGAGGCTGGGAAGGTCTGCTGGGAAGTGGCGCAGACATCCGTGAAGCCACGGCCCAGTCTGCTGTGGGCCAAATGTGCGTGCCCAACCCCACGAAGGAGGGCCCAGGACACCCTTGTCACCAGGTCACATGATGGACACGGTTTCAGCCCAAGCTCCCACTAGAAGGCTCTGGCCTGCTTCTTGTGCCCTCCCCCTCCTGACAGCCTGCCGCAGGGACTGCAAGCTTCTAGCAGCAGCTGTGGGGACGGCAGCCTGGCAGAGACCGCGTAGCCAAACCACCTCCCATGACAGGGCTAGGTCAGTCCCCTCCACCAAACAAAACATGTATCTCTCACTGGTTCTGCTTCTCTGGGTGAGCCTCAGTGCCACACTTCGATCCCACGGGAACCAGGCTCCCTGTAACTTGCACTTGTGGGCCCTAACTTGACCTCTGGGTGTCCTAAGAAATAGGTCTGTTCTCTCGTCTGCCTCAGACTTCCCACTACATTTGCTCTTCTCAGGCTAGAGCCCCTCAGGACCTTCCGACGACCTGCTGAGGAATGTCTGAGCCCTCTCAGAACTGGAGCTCTTGTGCCCCTTCCTGCTGTCCTTGCAGGAAGACCCAGAACTGGGCTTGGTTGTCCAGGTGAGGCCTTTGCTTTCTTAAGTCCTTATTGTAGCCCCTTCACACAAAGCTCAGACAAAACAAGTATCAGTGACTCCCAGTTCCTGCCTGAATTCACAAGAACCCGTTCTTTCTCCTGACCGCAGGAGAGAGTGGCCCTGGGAGAAACTTAACCCACTCTGGCTTCATTTGGTTTTCTGCCTGGAGCCTGAATGCCAGGCCGGGCTGGGCTGCCTCTGTCTGGTTATCACTCATCAGGCCTCTCGGGCTTGGCAGGCCATCTGCTGGGCTCGACACTGCGCCTTCTGTGGGTTTTGGCTGCAAGAGGGTTGTGAGGGCCTGGCAGTGACACCCCTTTACCTAGCAGTGCCTTCTCACCCTGCCCCTGGCTCCCAGGGTGGACAGGAGTGGAGCCACCTAGCTGGCTGAGTCTGCACCTGGTCCTCTGTCTTTAACTGGCTTCTGAAGTCACTGAACGTTCCAGACCTGAGTCTCACCTTGCCCCATGGCTCAGGGCTCTGACAGATGTAAAGAAAGGAGTAGCAATGGACCCATCTGTTTGATATGTTTCTTCACTAAGCTCATCCAGGGCCTGGCCTTCTGTCCTGTGGCCTTACTTACCTGCCCAGAGGAATTGTTCAGCCCTCAGTTCAGGCTTTTTCATTAAAACAGTGAGGCAGTGAGATGGATTGCCTGACAACCTTACCTCTGGATTCCCAAAAAGAGCCGGCCAACCCCCCTAATCTAGGCAGAGGCCAGACCCTACCTCACCCCCGGTCCACCCAGACTCCTTAATTTCTGGCCATAAATGTACAGTGTCTGCACCTGTGAAGCTTTCTGCCCCTTCCTCCTGTGATTTTCATGACTCTCATAGCTTCGGAACAAAGATCTCTTCCTAGACAACCAATCCCAAGGAAACTCAAAAGATATTTTGGGGATCCCAGATGAGAAAGGTTTAGGCCACGGTTGAGACCATAGAGAGGCTGACTCCTGCACGTTTAGCATTGCTCTGGGCAACAGCTCTGGCTCTGGCACGGCTGGGAGCATCATCTGCGCTGACAGTGGCATCTGAGACTTCGTGGGTCTGTCCCCAGACAGTCTCTGTGGGGATAGATACAGGCAGGTAGAGAGGATTTGCTGATAAACTTCTGTGAGCTTCTAGGATCTGAATGCGCCTGAGAGACCGGACCTCAAAAGGGAACGAGTGCTTCTCTGATGTCCCTGGGGCAGCCCGGGAGCAAGCACAGAAGCCCACCGTGTCACAGGAAGTGCCTTCTGGGAGTTCTTGCGGACACTGTGGGAACTGCCCTTCCCCCCACCTGTGCTTCCACATTGGCTTAGAGATTCTTCAAGAGGTGAGGTGAAAGACCAAGAAATCAGTTCCTCCTCCCCCTTCAGCTGGGGTGGCCATCCTCCCTGAGGGCTGGGGACCTCAGGTCTGGGAAGCTGCCAAGTCATCATCCCCCACATTCATCCCAGCTCCTCCTAGAATCTGATGCCATGTCTCAGCTGGGCCCTGCAGAACAGTTTCTCTCCCATGCCTGAGCCCTTCTGCAAGGGTGAGAGAGACTGGGCCTAAGCTTGGAGTGCTCCTAACCCCATTGCCGTCCTTGCTTTGCCCCCCTCATTTGTCTTGAAAACAAACAAACAAACAGAATTTGTCAACTTGCTTTTCTCTCCCACACCAACCAGTGGACCTCGCTTCATGAAGTCACAGCTTTGGGGGCTCGCCCATCTCTTAACCGAGTGTCTGTGGCAAGTGAATGACACCTTCCTGTTTCCATTAAACGGAGAAGATCACTAGGGCTGATTTGAGGATGATGGACTCCATGAGGGGGATTCAGGAAGGTACCTGGTGGAGGCCAGCGCGTTGTAGGCGTCTTGTCCTTCTCCTCCTGTTCTTGCCTTGCTAGTTCAACCACAATCTCTCCGGAATTGTCCCCTGATGCCCCTGACCAAGGACATTGCTCTCCTCCAGGCAGGGAAGCCTGAGGCCCAGTGGCCTCAAGCTGCAGGCTTATGGACTCCTGGGTGTGTCCAGGACTCTTGGCCCCACTGAAGTTCCCTCCTTAGGAGGCCCTCTGCCTGGAGAACATGACTCCTAAAACAGTTCTCCCATGAGGTGCTATAATTCCAGAAACAACTTACCACATTGCAGAGCAAAGTTTACTCTGTAATCAAAGTTTTAGTAACACAACAGCCTTTCCTACCCCACACTGCTGAAGCTTAGGATAATAACTCAGTGATTTATTAAAAAAAAAAAAAAAAAATGTGTTCACACATTTCTATGCCTGGCCAAAAAAGAAAGGAGAGAAAGAGAAAATACAAATGCAATTTTTACCCAAGCTCAGGAGAAAGCCCAAGACCGTGCTTCTCTTCTGGTCACTAGGATTTCTGGGTTGTGATTTGTGGTCTGAGGACAGGGCCCCAGCAGGGCTTGCCGAGCTCTTTCCAGGACCCCTGACTTCAATGAGAAAAGTACATTGAGGACCAAGAAAAGGCACTGATGAATGCAGACACAGGATTCTGGAACAGCGTCTCCAGCTGAATGGGCCGAGCACTAGGAAATGAGGCCTGGGACCTGCTGAGCCCAGCAACTGGCACAGTTGTGGCCTGGACAAGTGACAGGCCCTCTCCCACCCTCTGTTTTCCCCTCTGAGGAAGGGGTCTCTACAGTCCTTACCAAATCTGAGAGCAGATATCTGGTCTCTCTCTCTCTTGTCCCACTGGGGCGGATGGGGGCCTTGATGTCTCTTTCCTGCTCCCCCCACTCTCATGAGACCTGGGTAGCCAGCCCTCCCCCGGCAACAAAACCAACAGGGGTCAGCCCAGAAAGCTGGCAGGATCTGCAGGGGGCAGTGAGCTGGTAGGGAGAGCCTCCCTCAGAAAAGAATAGCACAAAGGGCCACTGTTTACCGAGCTCGTGCCAAGTGCCAGGCACACACTTCATCCTCACGGCAGCCCTGCGAAGCCAGTGTGGAAAATCAGGTCCAGAGAAGCTTGGTCACATGCCCAAGGCCTCCAGCCAGTGGACCCAGAGGGCCTTCCCCACTTCCCAAGCAGCCTACCCGGGAGGCAGCAGAAAGCCCACCCCACAGGGGTCCCGGGGACAGTGCATGTGTGTGATCCTGGCTGCAGACAGCCTGGGCACTCTCCCTCCCTGAAGCCGGAGGCTTGTGGATGAGAATTGCCTGGGTCCAGAGGGCCCCGTCATTCAGAACTCTGCAGTCACCGGGACCCTGTTTTCTCCAAATCCTGAGCAGGAATCCGCACAGTGATCTCCAAAGTCGGTGGCACCGACTCCTTATTCCATGATCTACCCATTATACGGATGGAGAACAGAGCCCCAGAGAAGTTCAGTGACAGTCCAAGGTCACCTGGCATGTGAGCCAACCCAGCTGTGCCTCACTGCAAAGCTGAAGGACGGGCCATCCCAGCCACTGTGCAACTGAGAGCAGCTAACCAGCGAGTCACAGCAGCAATGGTCACCCCCCTGCCTGTAGAGAGGACTCGTCAGGACAAGTACGGAGCAGAAGTTACACCGTGCCCGACACCTAGAATGTGTTTGAGAAATTAGCCACTAACGCGAGCATTCCTCTTACCCTGTGCAGGCCCCATCCCACAGGTACGAGCCCATTTACAGTCACCACGTCTCTGTGAGGCAGGCATGGGGGTCACCTCAGTTGACAGATGACACACAGGAGACGCAGAGCGGCGGGCTCGTCCAAGGATCTGGGGGGGCCGGGACTTGAACCCATGGTTTGCCCTCTGACAGGCCGGTTCCACGGCTCTTTCTCTCCCTCTTTTGGAGCCTGGAGACAGAGCGGAGGAGGCCCAGCCCGGCAGAGCAGAGGAAAGACCTCTCAGGGCAGAATGCCACCAACGGAGGGAGGGTCTGGGGGTGAGAGGATGTGGTGCATTTTAAGGCTGACATATTTCATTTTTGAAATCCCCCCCTGACACTCTCCAGATGCAGGAAGTGGCTGAAGTGCACATTACTCACAAGCCATCCCAGGTGAATAATCTGACAGGGAAACCGAAGGAAAAGCAGGTTAAGTGTGGGGGACGTTTACCTGCTGTGCAAAGGCCATGAGATGTCCTTCACCAGCAATTTAGGGAGGTCCTTCTGAGGGTTGCTGCCGTCCCTACACACTTGTCAGATGATCTTATCCTCATGGTTCCGAGACACAAAAGACAGGGCAGGCCAAGGAGGCAGAGCCCCCCGCAGGACGAGACAGCCATATACCG
The DNA here is from genome assembly GCF_011800145.1 of Mirounga leonina. Lineage (NCBI taxonomy): Eukaryota > Metazoa > Chordata > Mammalia > Carnivora > Phocidae > Mirounga > Mirounga leonina. The sequence goes on along the minus strand of NW_023270265.1, from coordinate 13,424,602 downwards.
TAGATCTCTACGCCTTGTCAGAGGGTGGGTTTTTAAAACAATATCCAACAAACAATATTCCATTTTTACTTCTCAACCAACAAATATCCCCAGCTGGCCTGGTCCTTTGTGCCCAGGACCCCAGCCAGTCAGCCCTCCTCCCTGAGCCTAGAGCATGTCGGGGACCAACACACCACCCCCAGCTGCCCAAGTCAGGTGGGTAAGTGCCCAGACCACTGCTTAGCAGACTTGGGGGCCTGCGCTGGGTCTTCAGTGTCCAGAGCAAGAAAACTCTGTTCTCACTGGGGTTTGGCCCACCTCCTCAGGGAGGCATGCTGTGGGGGCAGGAGTTCCAGAGCTGCTGTTGCCTGGCTGGGTGGCCCAGCTGAGGTCGGGCCACAACCTCTCTGGGCCTCTGTTTCTTTATTTGCCAAGCGAGGACAGCTGCCTCCCTGTAGGATAGCTAAGAGGCTGCTCTGGGGGCAGAAGAGGAAGTGGGAACCCAGGTGGCCGGGGTCCTACAGGGAAAGGAGGCCAAGAACAGGAGGGAAGCTGAGAGATGGGAGAGAGCAGTGGCAGAGGGAAGGAGCCTTCACTGCCCGGGGGTGCAGGGGGCGGGGAATGGCCCCTGCTGGAGAACTGGCTTCTCCAAGGTCAGTAGAGGGCACCACCGTCTTCGAACAGGTGTGTCAGAGACCCCGTGACCCTTGGCACCTTGCTCTCCCAAGTCCCATGCCCAACCCATCCCAGGGCTAATGCGTCACCCCCTTCCTCTATGCCCACACCTTCCATTTTAGCCTAAATCCAGCCCCCTGTGTTAGGCCCACACCCACTTCCCATGCAGCAGCCACACCTCACTCTAAGTGGGCTGCTCCTTTCTCAACCCCTTCTGGGTTTCTTATTGCTTATGGGATGGAGATAAATCACTGCCCCTGGCCAGAGTCTATCTGTGGACTGCCCTGCCCTCCTTTCTAGCCTCCCAAGCCTTTTCTCTCCTGAATCATCAACACATTCCCAACTGCCCCAGGGCCTTTACATATGCTGTTGTCATCACTCAGTTCTCCTTCCTTCTCCTCTTGACATGGTTTTCTGTCTCATTCTTCAGATACTTGGTCTCCCTGATGAGGAAACAGTCCTCAAGTGTGTGTTCGTGTACACACACAACAGATATGCTCTGTTACAGCATTTTCCACAACTGTATTATTTTATTTGGGGGGGGTCCTTTTGGATTTAATATCTGCTTCCTTTTCCCACTAGAAGGTGATCTTCATGAGGGCAGGAGCCCCTGTTCCCCAAGGCCCCAGGCCGAACACAGGAGGAAGCGCTGAAGCTAGAACATTGGGCCCAGGGGTCTTACTGGGATTCTATAGCATTTGACCATCTTAGACGAGTAGCTTTCATGTACTCTATTATGTTTCCGTGAAATGGCCTGTGCAGAAAGTCCCCTCTTTGCTCTGGATACACCTCTGGGAGTCCAGAGAAGACGTGAGGATTCCTGGTTTGTATCAGGAATGGAAACAGGAGCAGAAAGCTGCTGAAGGAGGCCTTCCCTGTCGGGGTTCCCGAGAGCACACACTCGAGCAGTGGCTGGGGTCACAACTTTGTGACAGTGTGAAACACAGACACTGAGTTATGCCTGGTCTCCTTCTGAAGTAGGGTCTGAACTGTAACCTAGAGCTCAGATTTCAAAACCACGGTGTGATGGGCCAAACCTGCCTTCAGGGTCTTCATCCCCTTTCAGCCCAGCAAGTAGGGAAAATGCACTAATAATTATCACCACTAGCTAGTTTGGAGAGCAGGGGACGCTCAGACACATCCTGGATGATGTTGGAGCTTTGTCTTCAGGCAGGCAAGACAGCCTCTGGGAAGACCCAGGGGAGCATTGGGGAGGGGGTTCAGGTAAAGGTGGGAAAGTGTAGAGGACACACACGGCATATTCAGAACACCTTGTTGGTGGCCTTCGAGGGAAGTGCTGGGAGAAGGGGCTTAGCTGTATGGTGGAAGCACAGAATGAGCCACCAAAGGATTTAAAACAGACTCTGCTGTAGGAACTGTGACTTGGCCGCCATGGGGAACTCTCCCAGAGGGTATAGGGGAGGTCTGGGGTGGGGAGAGGGGACGAGGCTGTGGCCACACTGCAGCAGGAACAAGGGAGGCCTGGCTGAAGGAAGGCAGTAGGGACAGAAGGGCAAGACAGAACCGAGCACCCCACTGCCATTGGCTACAGGGGCGACAGAGCCCATTGCCTGCTCAGGACTGACCTAACCTCCTAACAGAGCCTACAGCTGTCACGAATGGCCGTGGATCCCCATGCCCTGGCTTCATCCACTGGCCCCACCCAATGGGTAGCTGCAGTCAGGGAGGGGATGTTGAAGAATAAACACAATAGACTTACAAGCTGTGGTAAGTTTTGGGAAGGAACGGAGTATACAGTGCCTTGAGAGAAAAAGATAGGGTAGGGGGAGTGTTTAATAGGATTATGAGTCAGAAAAGAGCTCTCTAGGGAGGTGGCTTTTAAGCCAAATCCTGAAAGACTCGTAGGAGTTGGTAGGTAGTGTGAGGGAAAGCCTTCCAGCAGAGGAAACAAGATAGACTGAGCCCCCATGGAGATGAACCACACACGTTTGGAGGAGTGGAGAGTGAACAGTGGCGAGGGGCAGGAGGAGTGAAAGCTGAAGAGGCAGCGAGGTCCTGATGGCTCTGGGGAGGCCTGGGGAGGCCTGGGGAGGGCTGGGGAGGTCCTGTTGAAGCCTGATGAGGCTCTCATGAGGCCTGGTAAGGTCCTGCTAAGGACTGAGGAGGTCCTGGGGAGGCATGGAAGGCATTGGTGAGGCTTCATGAGGTCCTGGTGAGGTCCTTTTGAGGCCTGGTGAAGCCTGGTGAGGTTTTTTTGAAGACTGGTGAAGCCTGGTGAGATCTCTTGAGGCCTGGTAAGGCCTGGTAAGGCCTCATGAGGTTCTGGTGAGGTTCTGTTGAGCCTGGTTCTGTTGAGGCTTGGGAAGGCCTGGTGAGGCCTAGTGAGGTCCTGGTGAGTCCTGGTGAGGCCTCATTGAGTTGGAGCCAGGTCAGTGCCTCTGTTGTCCCTAAGTCCAGCCCAGGTCCTGACACAGAGCAGGTGCTCAGTAATAATAATCAATGCACAGGAACAGATGATCTTTTGGCCCCAGCATGGTGGGCCCTGACAACCCCCACTGTGGGTGGGTGTGGTGGGCTTTGGGAGGTCTGGGCTCAGCCTAAACTCCTGGGGGCCCTGCCCTGCTCAGTCTAACCCGCCTGAAGGAGGAGGACCCCTGGTAGGCAGCACAGGCCCTTTTTCTTTGCTAATTACTACCTGACATTTTAATGTTCATGTTTAATTACATTCTCCACCACTTGGTGCAAAAAAATAAAAACACATGAAGCCTTAGAGACCTATAAACCGAATAAGAGAACTTTTGTAAAGCCCTTTGAAGTCCCTACTGGAGCCCGAGACTCTTTGAATGTGCCAATTGTGTGATGGGGTTTTTGAAATGTGGACATGTTCTGGGATCTGGGGGCACGGTGACACTAAAGCACACACATACACATACACATACACAAATGGGGTGGAGCCATAAACCCGCCACCACACACACCCCCCTCCAGACCCCTGAGCCCATGCAGCCCTGCTCCTTTCCTGGGAAGCGGCACAAGTTACCCAGAAGGGTGTCCTTTAGGAGCTGAGGGGCCCAAGTTCACAGTCCAGCTCTGCCACCCCTCACATGTGACCTGGGCAAGTGACAAGTTCTCCGTTTCCTGATCGGATGGGCGGGGGTGAGGTCCGTGGAGAAGGGCCTTCCATCCAGGTGTATGACACCTTCTCACCCACGCTGGGTTGAGTTAGGCAACTTGTCAGTGTATACCAAATTTCAAGTTCAATTTATAACCATCTAATCTTTGAAAAGATTTGCCATGGGAATGAATTCACCTCCCATAGCAGGGTCCTTCCTCAGACAAGGTTGTGCCTTGAGCTCCCAGAATATAACCTGTTCAACCACCAGGCTGCTCCCCCACATTCAAGGGCGGCTTTGGGGCAGTCAGGTGGGGTGGCCGCTCTGGGCTGCCCTCGCCTAACTGCTTTTCTGAGCTGCCTAGTGACAATTTTGCCATCAGGATGCTCTTAAACTAAGAGCAAGATCCTTTTGAGGTCGGCCTGCAGCTCAGATGAGCCAGGCTCACTGATGACCACTTCCCATTCTCTTCCGGTCCCTCTGGAAAGCAGTACAGAGTGAGCCATTGTGGCAGAGTGCAATTTCCAAGGATCGAATCGGCAGCACTGTTTGGATCTAGTGAAGGCTCAGGCTAACCTCTTAAGAGCAGCCCAAGGAGCCCAGGAAAGCCAGCCGAGCATCTGGAAATGACTTTTCTTTCTGACTGCCCAAACTAGAGGAGAGCTGAAAACATGCTCAGCCAAACACTTGCTTTGCCCTTCTAGGGTACGTTGTCTCAGCCACAACAGCGAGTGCACAGAATGATGCTCATGAACGGTGTGGCCACCCACTATCAAAGCAGCGACTCCAGACTGGGAGCACGGAGGGTCCCTTCTACTCCTGGACGGCAGAGAGACCCCCAGGAGGGAGCATCAGCTATAGTATCTCAGCCTATTACTTAGAGTGGTATAGTTGAGGCAGGCAGATGGACCTAGGATCAACTCTGCCTCACCATTTTTTGTTGCGTAATCCTGGTCAAGCGAACTTCCTCAAGTTTCATCCATACGGGGGAGGGGGACAAACCACCCATTCCACACAGTTGTTAGGACAGTAAATGAGAGAATGTGGACTAAGGGCTTGACATACTGTAGGTGAGAAAGGCATGCTACCACCCTCTTCTTATGCACTTCCTTGGTTATAAACATACAGACTCTGAGTCTGAAATCTTTATGGGGGATATTTACTCTTTGGATATCATCACGGCCCTAGAGCTCTCAGAATATAAAATATGAACAATTCATATTAAGTACTGGGAAGGCAAAGGTGGATTACCCAGGCAAAGTTCATATTGTTGTGTTGTCTTGAAGGATGCCTCATCTAAGAAGACAAATGCATCTAGCAAGGGGGAATGGTATGAGCAGACACCGTGTATAATTGGAGGTTGGAAGAATGTAGAGGTGACAGTGGAGATGAAGTAGGAAAAGGAGCCAGAGGTGGACCACAGAGAGTGTTGAATGCCACCCTAAAGATATCAGCACGTGTCTGTAGCTGCCAGAGAGCGTGGAGGACCATAAGCTGGACAGAGACAATGGTCCCATTTCCTCCCCTCTCAACTTTTTCAATCTGCTCTTAATTCTTAAAATGTCGGTTGATGAACTAATCAAGACGGGCAGTGAAAGATTCTGCACTAGACTTTTCTGTTCCATTCCCTACAGTTCTCTCTGCTGACAAACACTGGGCAACTCAGAGCGTCTGGCACATATTTGGTGTCGATGAATATCTGTTAAAATGAACAAAATGTACTTTAATAAGGGCTGAACTCAAGTCAAGCCCTTTGGGACAACTTTGGAACATGAATGAAAATACCATGCTAGATGTTTAGTGAAAAATATTTATTCTCAACGAACCTTAGGTGAGCTGCAAATTAGTCACATTTCGTTCAGTAACGGGTGGCTATTTGGCTGAGTCTTGATCCCAGGCAAGACCGTGGAGCTAGTCCACAGATGACCCTGAAGTGCTCTGCTAGTTTTCCCCTCCTCCCCCAACCTGGACACCCTCTCCACGAGAGGACATTTTCCTGTTTGTACAACAGCTGGAGGCTCACATGTGAAATCTTTATATGCACTGAGAGCAACCCAAGCATCTGACTTCCATTCTCCACTCACAGCTGGGAGCAAGTGTGAGCAATCAGCAGAAAGCTGGAGGTTTGTTAACAGGGGGTTTATCTTGGCACTCAGCTGCAATTATATCCAGTGGGTAAAAGCTTCTGAATGCATAACCCTCTTTTAAACAGGGCACTTTTAAAGAGTGTTTCCACAATGAACAATATTCATCACCAGTGTTATATATGGCTGCCTTTCACTCTCAAATAATGCTTTCTTTGCTTGGAAGGAAAAGCAACTTTCCCATCACCATAATTGAATCCAAACATCTGTCACCCACAAAGGCATGGTTTCAGAGGTCGGCTAATGGATATCTGGCTTACACAGCACCCAGAACCACACTCATTTGCAGCATATTTACTCCCACACCCACACCCACGTGCACACACCCACACCCACATGCACACACCCCAAATGTGTCACTCCGGGAAAATACATTTTCATTGTCATTTCTTTGAATAAAATTAAGACAGCAGTGAAGAAAGGGATATAGCTGGAGTAGTGAAAGGAGCAAAGGCTTGGGTCAGGAGACCTCGGTTCCAATCATGGCTGCCTTCACAAGCTGCAAAGCCTTTGACGAGCAGCCTAACCTGTCTGGCTCTCCGTTTCCATATTGGTGAAAAATGTAGACGATGAAGCCACCTCCACCACTGAACTCTCATAACCCCACCCACCACTGTCTGTGTCCACGCCTTTGTGTGAAGGTCCCTCTGCCAGCGCCTGCCCATCCTTCCAGACTCAGTGTATATGATGCTGCTTCCCCAAGGAAGCCCTCCCTCCTTCTCCCAGGGAGAGTTATCAGCTCATTTTCAATTGTCCCAAACACCCTGCCACTAGCGCATGATAGCTTTTATTGCATTATCCAGCAACCACTTAACTTACATGCCAGGCTCCCCACCTAAACTATTAACCCTCAGAGAACATGCCAGCTCTTATTTTTCTCCATTCCCCTAGTGGCAAGCACGGATTAGCACAATGTAGGTGCTAGGAAAAGGTTGAGGGAAAGGAAAAACAAGGGAACACGGAATTGCTTGACTGATGGGATCCCCTAGCGGCAGCAGGCCCATATGGGGTCTGTCTGCTGGCCCCAATCCCTCTCCCCGCATGACACTGCCAGAGGCGTGGGGAAACCCAGGGCTTGTCACATCTCATGCTCTTGGCCTATCACTTTCAGGGGACAGTCCAGATGGCTCATCAAGGCAACCCATCTCTTTATGACCGAGTTGCTCCCTCTGTTCACTTCTCTGCTCCCCTCCCCTCCACCTGCTGTGTTCCAGGAAACACAGCCCAGTTGCCTGGCATACCACACTCTTTCATACCTCTGAGTCTGTCCACCTGCCCTATGGCCCCACCTGCCTTCCTCCCCTGGCTGATCCTTACCTGTCTCCACGGCTTAGCTAAGGTGACTCTTCCTCCGGGAATCTTTCCTGGATCACCCAAGCCTCCTATTTTCTGCCAGCCAGAGTACCATCCTTGACTCTAATAAGTTTGTCTGTTTGAGGGTTTGTGAGCTCTTGGAAGGCGGACGATGGGCCCTGACCACCCCTGGGCCTCCAGTACCTGCCATAGCTCCTGCCCCATACGGGTGGACAGATGAGTGGTGTTAGCCTGATGAGTAAAGCATCACATTTGGAAGCCAACCACAAAGCCTTTGAAGTATTATGATCACACCATACCATCAGGTTGAGGATTCGTCTTCTTGACCTTGGAAGAAGGTCTTTGTTTGACCTTGACCAGCTTCTGAGAAAAGTTTCTTAAAATCCCCCACTGTAGCCATTAATTTTTCAGTTACTCATTATAATTCATTTTGTGTATATATATATATATATAATGTATTTCTATATTTATAAATACATATATCCAACTGATATATATCAAAACTGTATTTTAGGTATCTATAAGTTTGTGGTGACCTTAATTCCTTGATGGAGTAAGCATTAGCCTAGATTCTCTCGTTTTACCCTCACTCCCATTCCTGCCCCACTCACACTTTTATCTGTAACCTTTCTGGGCTGTTTAGTTTAAGGTAAATCTTTTGTAAGCAGCTTATGTTATAATTCGAAAAATCCAGTTTCATTATCTGTATTTTCTAGTGGGAGAGTTTAATTCATTCATATGCATTATCATTCCTATTTTTTTTTTTTACTTATTTCTGTCATTTAATGTTGTGTTCCACTTATTGTGCCCTTTTTTTGCTACATTTTTTTTTTCTCTTTTCCTGTTGTCTGTTGGATTAATAATGCTTTCTTTCTTCCTTTTTCTCACTTGGCTGCTTTGGAAGTTGTAAGTTCTATTACTATTGAGGGAGTATCCTCTAGAATTTTCACCTTACAAAATCACATTTATATTTTTCTAGCAATGTCTAAAATTATTCAGTATCTCTATCTGCATCCCAGGCACATTGCTTCAGCATGTTTCCAGTGCCCACAAACACTCTGGTCCCCTCACCTTCCATAAGTTTAGATCCATGTTTTAGATCAATGGATCTTTGTATCAAGAGTTAACTATATCTCTTTCTCTGTCAAATAAATAAATAAAATCTTTAAAAAAAAAAAAAAAAGGGCGCCTGGGTGGCTCAGTTGGTTAAGTGACTGCCTTCGGCTCAGGTCATGATCCTGGAGTCCCTGGATCGAGTCCCGCATCGGGCTCCCTGTTCGGCAGGGAGTCTGCTTCTCCCTCTCCCACTCCCCGTTTGTGTTCCCTCTCTTGCTGTGTCTTTCTCTGTCAAATAAATAAATAAAATCTTAAAAAAAAAAAAAAAGAGTTAACTATATCTACCAACATAGTTTATCAGCTATCTTGATCACCATTTCTTCTTGTAACCCACTCTTCTTGGGATTTGTTTTCCTTTCTGTTGAAACTCATCATTTAGTAGGTTTTCAGTGAAGGTAAATAAGTGGTAAACCACCCCTTAGTCTTATATGTCAGAAAATGCCTTTATTTTGAGTACTCTGGAATAAGAGTTAACGGGGTAACAGAATTCTAGGCTGACAGTTCCTTTAAAGATAATCCTCAATGTCTTCTTGCCCCTGTTGTGGCTGGTTGGAAGGTGCTGCGTGTGATTCCTTCGTGGGCAATCTCTTAGTGAACTTTGAGATTTCAGCTTTACTTCTGACATTTCATGTATCGGTTACAATGTGTATTCAGATATAGGTTTTTTTTGATCTTAGTATGTGCTTTCAATCTGAAGGTCCTGTCCTTTGTTAACTCTTGAAAATTCTCACCTGTTACCACTTCAAACATTGCCCCTCCTCTTTCCCCTCTACTTCTGGAACCCGCATTAGATGAATGTTGAGATTCTCAAGGCCCCTCCCTGTATCTTGACTTCCCTTCCAAACACCCATGCTTCCTTTCTCCTTTTTTATTTTTCCCCTTTTTATGGAGCTCAGACACAGAGGATCAAGGCATCACACACCTACTTCATGCTGCCTGGCCTACACAAGTCCCTCTCTGGTTTTATTCATGTAGTTACTTTGTTTCACGTGATTCCCCCCGCTTCCCTTACTCCCACAAGAGGGACCCCTCCGGTCTATTTCATGTGTAGCGCTTTGTTCACATGTGATCTTAAAAACACATATTGTTTCCTGAACATGAATTTTTAATGCTTGGAAAAATATTGTGTCATTTAGATCATTTTATTTCTTAGTTTTTCACCGAGCACTGTATTTTTGTAAGAGCCATCCATACTGTGTGTTCATCAAGTTCATCACTTCTAACTGCCGCAGGATAGTGCTATTTGCGCCTAGAGCATGTGTTACTAATTTACTTTATCTATCCATCTATATCCTCTACCTATCTCCAGGAACATGTCTAATTTAATTAGTGCAAGACTGCCCTTCCTAAGAGTTGCAGTACAGCATACGCTTCCATTAGCTGTGCATGAGGTGCCTGTATCCCTTATCCCTACCGATGTTTGGCTTTACTCAACTGTTCAATTTTTACTAGCCTTTTTGATTGCTGTGTATTTCTGTAAGACATTCTGCATACGTTTTATATCTTCCATTTTTTTTAAATTTTGTCTTTTACTGTGCCCTGCTTTTATCCCATCTATTGAGATTTAAGGTTTATTTTATTATTATTATTATGTTATGTTAATCACCATACATTACATCATTAGTTTTTGATGGAATGTTCCAAGATTCATTGTTTTTGCATAACACCCAGTGCTCCATGCAGAACGTGCCCTCTTTAATACCCATCATGGGGCTAACCCATCCCCCCACGCCCTCCCCTCTAGAACTCTCAGTTTGTTTTTTAGAGTCCATCGTCTCTCATGGTTCGTCTCCCCCTCCGATTTCCCCCCCTTCATTCTTCCCCTCCTGCTATCTTCGTCTTCTTTTATTTTCTTTTTAACATATAATGTATTATTTGCTTCAGAGGTACAGGTCTGGAGATTTAAGGTTTGTTTTATTTTAAGGATTACGTTTTTCATTTCATGGACATCTAATTATTTTTCTTTTATACGTTCATTTGTTTTTGATTCATAGCCACCTGTTTTTATTTTGTAAACCTGTTGTTTTGATTGATAGTATTTCTTTCATTATCTCTTAGAAAATATTAAGTATCTTTATTTTTAAGTCAAATTTAAGTTGTAACCTACTATCCCTCAGCCCCACATTCCTGACTTACCATACTTTTTTCCATTTTTTGTTTGTTTATTTGTTTGTTTGTTTGTCTGTAACACTCATCGACTAACATACTACGTAAGTTCCTTTGTCTGCCTCCCTACAGACAAGGTTTTTGTTTCCGGTCTGATACTTACCTTGTTTGTGAGTGTGGTTCTATCTTCTTAATATCTTCAAAATATTTCTAAAAATACTTTTTTATTCCCCTATTGTCACTCCCATGAGTTTCACGAACCTAGTTTGTAATTCAAAAGCCAAGGACTGACTCTTCCTTTTTTTCCTGCATTTTAGTTTCATGGCCATTGTATGAGCCCATAAAGACTGAAGCTAAAGGTGAAAACATCTCTAAACAGCTGAGAATATTATCCCCTACAAATACCCCTGTGGGTATTTGGTCTGTGGTATTTGGCATGTGGTCTCTTTTTCTCCTAGTTTTTCACTGGGCATCTTGGGTATCATTTCCTTTGGACAAGCAGGTCAGATTTTTACCGTAGCCTGCTGGGTACAAGATACCACAGACTGGGTGCCTTGAACAAGAGAAACTATTCTCTCACAGTTCTGGGGGCTGAAAATCCAAGATCAAGGTACTGACCTGGTTGGTTTCTCCTGAGGCCTCTCTCCTTGGCTTGCGGAAGGCTGCCTTCTGGCTGGGTCCTCACGTGGCCTCCCCTCAGTGAGAGCACAGGGAGAGAGTGCTCCCTGGTGTCTCTTCTTATAAGGACACCAGTCGTATTGGATTAGGGCCCCACCCTTATGACCCTATTTAACCTTATTACCTTCTTAAAGGCCCTGGGTCCCAATGCAGTCACCTTGAGGATTAGGGCTTCAACATATGAAACTGGGCAGGGGAGGGAGACACAGTTCAGTCCATAGCTCAGGTCCCTACTAGAACCTGTATGAGAAACAAACAGAGACAGTGTGGGAATTAGGGACTCCCGTGCGTTTGGTGCTTCTCATCTTGGAGTCAGTGGTCATCAACAAGAATAAAGTGACACCCTTCATGATTTGAAGGTCACACATAATGTCTCTTGTGTGCCTATCCTGTCATCCTCACACATCTCTATCACGTGTGAGAGTAAATGGATGGAACAGACTGTCTTTGTTCTTCTTTGTTCTAATGACCTTCCAGGGCCCCTTTGGTAATGATGTTAGTAGGCAAGTGCCTACTGTACGTATTCACCATGTTGTATCGAGAAGGTTATTCTTCCCAATATTACCCACGGGAAGGAGTCAAAATGCCAAGCCCTCTTGTTTTGAACCTTGATGTTAGGGAGTGGATTATAGGGACCCTACTGAAAGGCTGACAGGAGAGGTTCACAAGGGTCCCCGATGGGAAATTCACTGTGAGGCAGAGAAGGAGGGATTGGTTATCCTGGTCCCACACAGGCCCCAGGTGGCATGAAAAGATGTGGCAGAGCCTGGACATACCTCCTATCTGAGCTTCTTGGGCAAGTCTTGGGAACACCTGTGGGTTTGGGTGTGAGTGTGTCTGTGTGCGTGGGGGTGGGGGGTAATAGAAGCAGCCGTCTGCCTGAGTCATTGAACACGGAGTGAGGCCCACCGAACACGGGTCCAGCACTGCCGAGCTCATAGGAAGGTCAGGGAAGCCGTCCCTGTCCCCTGTCCTGCCCTAGCGCCCCATGCACCCGTATTCCCAGCCCCAGCACTCTCTACTCAAGGATTGCAGAAATGGGGTGAAGCAGCAAGAACGACGCTCAGGAGAGAGCAGCACTGGGGCAGATGGGGGGAGGCAGTCAGCCTGACCTGAGGCTAGGCCAGCCTCCCCGGGTCTTTAAAGGCTGATGATCTGGTCTCAGGGGGCAGGATGCTCCTTGGGGAGGGTGAGAGGTGGGTACACACATGCTATTTTAAAATATTTTAAATATTAGAAGCAACAAGACTTCACTTTGTAGACCACACTCATGAATTGCCCTCTACGATTTTGAAGTTAGGGAAACCAGGGCACAAGTGCATATTTGTGGATTGAACACATGCTTATTTGGTACCAATTTATCAGAGAGCATCAGCACTGCCTGTAAGGAGTGTCCAGTCTGGCAGGGAAGTACCTCTACTGCCTGTGCCACATGACGTGTGCAATGCCAGAAAGTCGGGACAGTCAGGAAGGGGGTCTTCCCGGAGGAGGTGTTCCCTGGGCAGGGCTTTGAGGAGTGAATAAGAGCTTGCTGGAAGAAGGTGATGAGAGCAGCAGAAAGGGCTCCCTTTGGAAAGGCAGGAGCCGGGTGTCTTTATTTCACTTCTTTGAAAGTAAGAGCGCCCCCTCCAGTGGGTGGGGCTGAGCCAGTCCACGACCACAGATGCTTCCGGGGAGGAGCGGGCGGTCACCCACCCCAACTGATGGGCGTTGCATGTTTGTGCACGAGCTCCAGCATCAGAACTCTCCGTCCTGCCCTCAAAATGTCCCCCCCCCCCCCACAGGAATATTTCCCACAAATCGGGCCAAACTAGAGTTGGTGCTGGAGACACAGAGACCTCCCCAGCCTGCAGGCCCCTCTGCCCAGAGTGGAATGCTCTCCAGAAGGAGCCCCATCACCGACTCCTGCCTTCATCTGCTTTTCATTGCCCTCCCTCCCAGGCACATCCCCGCTTGCTAACAAAGCATTTTCACAATCGCCGGCTGCTTGCTGCAGAGTCAGGAGGCTCACCTTTGTGAAGGAGGCTTGAAGGGCAAAGCTCCTCGAGTGGGCACGCCAGTAGATCGATATCTGTCTGGGTCTGGGGGTGCCATCCCGGTGCTGGCAAGCCCCGCCCCGAGTTTCAGATTCCCAGAGCAATCTGGTCCATAACAGCAGAGCACTCCCTGGGCCCCAGCTGGCTGCAGGATGCTCTCTGGCAGAAGTCTGGGTTATAACGAGGCTCTGTTTGTCTACAGATCACATTTTGGTACCCACAAGGGATACCGCTAACAGCATCAGGGAGCATCCGGAATCCCTCATCCCACAGTTTCTTAAGTTGCTGTCAGAGGACTTTGGCTAAACCTGTTCCTCATCTCTCCAAATGAGTTACAGAAAAAGCAGCTTTCTGTGCCATCACATACGTCAGCAATCAAGTGACAGACCCCAGGAGGCTTCACACCCCTGGCTGAGGGTGTTGCTGGTGAGTTGGTGTTGTTTGAAGGCAGGGTCTCAAAAGCAGTAGGGTGTGTTGGAAAGGGAAATGTTCTGACACCATTTTTCTGTTGTGGGGTTAGTATGCCCCTATCTTTCTGTTGTGGGGTTAGTACGCCCTAAGGGGCTTTCCAAGAAGCAGAGGCATTGGTACAGAAATGTATAGGATGGCTGGTGACCGTCCTTGCTCTGATGGAGGCAGTGGAGGGGGGCTCAGGCACCTGGGAGGACATGTGAAAACACAACCATCCGTGTCGTTTGTTGTGGGCATGTCTTATGCTGAATCCCAGCATCCAGACCTTCACTGCAGAAAGGAGTGAGTTTTCAGTGATTGAATATGTTCCCCCGGCAGAGAGACAAGGCAGAAAATGGGCCCAGCCAGAGTGGGGTGTGGGCTGTGCTCTTTAACACGGACAGGGGCCACCTGGAACCCTAAAGGTGTGTACCAGATGTCTAGGTTTTATAGGGACATCACCAAGTTGGGGCACCTGAAAGAAAGCTGCAGATGCATCTGGCAGAGGCCTTATAGACTCTGGGGACACCAGGGTTGGGGTCCAGAGTGTGCCCAGTGGGGCCAAGAGCATGGAGAACGGGGTAGACAGGGGGAATGGTGGAATGGTGAGCCTGTGTTGAGGACCAGGGACACGCTTCCTCCATGATTGGATGGGTAGGAAGGCATGAATAGAGTTTTTTCAATGGTGTACAATCCTTATAAAAAGGATATCAATCTGTGTGCCTTTTCATACAGGGGTCTCTGGCTGTGGACTTTCTTGGGGCCCTGACATCCAGGGAGGACAGTGGGAGAAGCAGCCTGGAGAGAATCCTCCTGTGTAGGTGAGGGTCTGCAGCCTCGGGGAGATGGGGACCTTGCCAAAGGAGAAGTCCTCCAATCCATAAAGGAGCATGAAAAGCTGAGAGGAGGATGAGGCTGTGCGTCAAGTTAAAAATAATAAATACTGAGGGGCAAGAAGAGATACCAGGGGCAGGTAAGGGGCAGAGGAGTCCAGAGCCCCGGAGAGATGCAGTCCAGTGACTGGTGGAGTTGCAGCTGTTTTTATTAAGCTCACTTCCTGTGGTAGACTACAACATGACCACAGAGCTTACAGCACCTCCCATGGAGTGTTGGAGTCTTTCTCCAGCCTTGGAATCCCCGCATGGCCTTGGGACTTGCTTGGGCCAATGGGAGAGTAGCAGGTATGACCTAAGCAGAGATCTGCTTGCCCATTAGGGCTTTCCCTCTTGCTGCTCTTGGACCTCTCCTGCCATGTGATGAAGTATGAGAACCTTCTGGATAATGAAAGACATGGAGCTCACTCCTCTTCCCCTGCCCCATCCCTCCTCCTCCTCTTCCTCCTTCTTCTTCACCTTTAAAATACACTTTAAACATCCCTTTCTCCAAAGAACCTTTTCTAACCCACCAGGATGAATTAGGAACCCTCCTTTGTACTTTGGTAGAATAGAAATGACCACCCCATGTAGTAATTTGGGGTTTATCTATTACCCCCACTAGAATACATATTAGTTTCTCAATGTATGGAATATGCTCATTTGGCTTTGTAGCTCATGCCTCCAGCACTGAAGTTGATACATAGTAGGCACTCAATACAATACATGTTTGCTGAAAGAAGAAAGGAAGGAAGGAAGGGAAGAATGGAGGGAGGGAAGGAGGGAGGAAGGAACAGTAGGAGGGAGGAATGGTGGGAGGAAGAAAGGATATCCACCCACACAGCATCTTATGTAGTAACTAAAATAAATAGTGTTGACAGGACCTTGCCGATTTAACATAAAATCACAGAGTCTCAGAATGAGACAGGACCTTGGTAATAATAGCTACTATTTCTCACTTGAGTCTCATAACAATATTGTGAAGCAGGCTTAAAAGATCATTTTCATTCGTATCTTAAAATATATCTTAGTCCTTTATCTATCTTGAATTTCACTCCTATCTTAGAAGACTTCGATGGCTTGCCTAGCATTATAATCTATTCAGTGTTGATGGCAGGCCTGAAGCCAGGATTCCTTTTTTTTTCTTTCTAAGTCTTTTTTTTTTTTTTTTAAGATTTTATTTATTTATTTGAGAGAGAGTGAGAGAGCGCACGAGAATAGGGTGAGGGGCAGAGGAAGAAGCAGACTCCCCTCTGAGCAAGGAGCCTGATGTGGGACTTGATCCCGGGACTCTGGGATCATGACCTGAGCCAAAAGCAGATGCTTAACTGACTGAGTCACCCAGGCACCCTGAAGCCCAGATTTCTGACTTCACATGCCCCACACCATCCTCTTGGGGGGTGCTTCTTATGCTCAGTCATTCTAGTGAAGACTTAAAAAGTTTTGCCATATCTATGTACCACTTGTCATCAACATTTCACTTACTTTTTTTTTTTATGGACTCATTTCAACTTTAGTATATTTACTAGTTTTTGATTATTTTTTTAAAATTTGAGATAATCGCGGGGTGCCTGGGTGGCTCAGTCATTAAGCGTCTGCCTTCTGCTCAGGTCATGATCCCAGGGTCCTTCGATCGAGCCCCGCATCGGGCTCCCTGCTCCACGGGAAACCTGCTTCTCCCTCTCTCACTCCCCCTGCTTGTGTTCCCTCTCTAGCTGTGTCTCTTTCTGTCAAATAAATAAATAAAATCTGAGATAATTGCAAATTCATATGTAGTTGGACCTCTCCTGCCATGTGATCTCTATATCCCTCAGTTTCCCCTAATGGGACGTCTTGAAAAACTGTAGTACAATCTCACCTCCAGGATATTGACATTGATATAGCCATGATACAGAATATTTCCATCACCATAAGGATTCCTCATGTTGCTTTCTTGTCACCATACCCATTCCCTGCCTGCCTCATCCCTACCTTGATCCCGGACAACCAGCCACTAATCTGTTTTCCTTTTCTACAATCCTGTCATATAGAGGAGTGTTATATAAAGGGAATTGTTTGGTATGCCATCTTTTTAAATTGGTTTTCTTGATTCATCATTACTCTCCGGAGATTCATCCAGGTTGATAGGTGTTATGAATAAAAGTTAGTAGTATTCTTTGATATTCCACTGTCAAACCATTCACCACTGAAGGACATCTGGATTATTTCCAGCTTTTGACTATTAAGAATAAAGTTGCTACAGACATCCATGTCAGATTTTTGTGTAAAGATAGGTTTTCATATCTCTGCAGTATATGCCCAGGACAGTAATTGCTGGGTTGCATGGTAGTTGCATGTTTAGTTTTGAAAGAAACTAACAAATACTTTTGCAGAATGGCTGTATTACTCTATATTCCCATCAGCCATGTATGAGTGATCTAGTTTCTCCATATGCTTGTCAGCATTGGTGTTGTCACTACTTTTTTTTTTTTTTTAATTTTAGACATTCGGATAGGTATACAGTGATATATCATTGTGGTTTTAATATGTATTTCCCTAATGGCTGTTGGTGTTGAACATTTTTTCACATGCTTATTTTATATCTGAGTATCCTCCTTTGTGAAATGTCTCTTCATGTCTTTTGTCCATTTACTAACTGGGTTGTTTGATCTTTTATTGCTTAGTTTCAAGAGTTCTTTGTCTATTTTCAATATTAGTCCTTTGTTGGATCCACAGTTTGCAAATATTTTCTCCCAGCTTATCTTTCTCTCCTCTTAACAGGTTCATTTGTGGAGCAAATATTTTTATATTTGTAGAGTCTAATTTATCAGTTTTTAAATGTATGAATTACGGGTTTTTTGTGTCGAGTCTAAGAACTCTTTGTCTAGCCCTAGCTCCTGGAGACTTTCTTACAATTTTTTTTTTTTTTAAGTTTTGTGGTTTCAATGTTTTACATTTAAGTTTATCATCTTTTTTTTTTTTTTTTTTTTTTTTTTTTGCCTATGAACATCTAAATCCTCCAGCAACATTTGTTTGAACGGCCACCTTTCCTTTGTTGAATAGCTCTTGCCCTTTGTCAAAAAATCACATGGGCATGTGTGTGGATCTGTTTCTTAGTTCTTTATCCCATTCCCCTGATCTATGTATGTGTCTGTCTCTCTGCTGACACCACACAACCCTGACTACTGTAGGTATGTAATAAGTCTTAAAACTAGGTAGACTGATTCTTCCCACTTTATTATTCCTTTTAAAAATTGTTTTAGCTATTCAAGATCCCTTGTCTTTCCATATACATTCTAGAATAATTTTGCTTGTTTCTACAAAAAAAAATCCTGCCGAGGTTTTTTTTTTTTAATTAATTAATTAATTTATTTATTATTCTTATGTTAATCCCCATACATTACATCATTAGTTCTAGATGAAGTGTTCCATGATTCATTGTTTGTGCATAACACCCAGTGCTCCATGCAGAGTGTGCCCTCCTCAATACCCACCACCAGCCTAACCCATCCTCCCACCCCCCTTCCCCCCAGAACCCTCACTTTATTTTTCAGAGTCCATCGTCTCTCATGGTTCGTCTACCCCTCCGATTTCCCCCCCTTCATTCTTCCCCTCCCGTTACCTTCTTCTTCTTTTTTTTTTCTTAACATATATTGCATTATTTGTTTCAGAGGTACAGATCTGAGATTCAACAGTCTTGCACAATTCACAGCGCTTACCAGAGCACATACCCTCCCCAGTGTCTATCACCCAGTCACCCCATCCCTCCCACCCCACCCCCCACTCCAACAACACTCAGTTTGTTTCCTGCGATTAAGAATTCCTCATATCAGTGAGATCATATGATACATGTCTTTCTCTGTTTGACTTATTTCACTCAACATAATACCCTCCAGTTCCATCCACGTCGTTGCAAATGGCAAGATCTCATTCCTTTTGATGGCTGCATAATATTCCATTGTATATATATACCACATCTTCTTTATCCATTCATCTGTCGATGGACATCTTGGCTCTTTCCACAGTTTGGCTATTGTGGACATTGCTGCTATAAACATCGGGGTGCACGTACCCCTTCGGATCCCTACTTTTGTATCTTTGGGGTAAATACCCAGTAGTGCAATTGCTGGATCATATGGTAGCTCTATTTTCAACTTTTTGAGGAACCTCCATACAGTTTTCCAGAATCCTGCCGAGGTTTTGATAAAATGGCACTAAACCGTACTTCAACTTGGGGATAACTGACATCTTTACTATGTTGAGTCCCTAATCTATGGTATGTCGCTCCCTTTATTTATTATTTTATTTCTTACATCAATGTTTTCTAGTTTTCAGCATGCAAGGCCTATACATATTTTCCTAGATTTGCACCAAAGTATTTCATTTTTTGATTATTCATAAGTGGTACTATATTTAGTATATTTATTATAAAATGAAACTTTGTTACTCGATAAATGAAAAACAGGTATGCAGAAAATAACCACAAAAATACAAACGATATAACTGAAACAAAACACATAATTTGTTTTTAAAAGTTGGTCTGTGTACTTTGTAAAATCAGCTCCTATGCCACTGATCATGTGTGCACCACACTTTGAATGCAATCCAATCTTCCATGACTCGTGGCTCACCAAGAAGACATTTCTAAAACATAGCCATCAGGGCTTTATGTAAAAATGTTCAGGGTTGGGAACCTCACCATCTCCTGAGATAGCTAATTCTAGAGTCAAATAGCTCCGATTGTTGAAAACTCTTCCTTGGGCAGAGCTGAAGTCTATGGTTCTCTCCCACCCCAGTTCCAAGTCCTGGGGCCCCCTCCCAGGGCCAGTGTTCCCATCGCCCCTCTGCCCCACCATTGTCACACAGGTCTGGCATGTCCCTCTTTTCTGCCCAGCTACTCTCTCAGGACAGGACAGGGGAAATCATATAAATCACATTTAGCGTTTGAAATAAGAATAGTTATCTATTCATTTCACCCACTCTTGAGGGAGCAGGGACACTTCTGGAGTCTGGAGGCAGACAGAAGAATGAAACATGGCCCCTGTCCTCCAGGAGCTCAGAAACACTCATAGGTGATAAATGTGCATTCATGAATCATTAGGGCTGTGATGGGCCTCTGGACAGAACGCTACATGGATCCAGTGGCCTGGCTTCCCTGGGGAGCAAAGGATGTTGGGTAATGCTTAATCTACAGGAGGATCCCAAAACACAGAGATGTTTACCCCCATTCTACAGTTGAGAAAACTGAGACTTTTACGTAGTTTTTCCAAAATTGCAAAGTCAGTAAAGGACAGAACTGGTTTGGGCTTTATGCCAAATCCCTAGTTTTTTTTTTTTTTTTCATTGAGCAAACGGAAGGCTCTTGGCATTATTGAATGAATGCAGAAAAGTAGAAATAAATTCTATGGGTCTGCCAAGAAGAGAAAGAGCAGTCGCACCCCTGACCCTTTCCGGCAGAGGCTGCTGGGGCTCTTGCCCCGGGGTCTGCGTGGCCTGTCCCAGGAGCACCACGCCAGGGCCGCCTGCAGCCTAGGGAGGAATCCCTCCCTCCCTTCCCCAGGAAGGCCCACGGGGCTCCTCTTCACACTCCTGGGATGTTTGTTTGCTCAATTCCACTCACCCAGCAAACGACTTTGAACACATAGCCTCATCTGAACCTGGCTGGGGGGCCGGGACTGGTGGTGAGCATGTAAGGAAGGGTGGGCAGGAAAGAGTAGCCTCTGAGTTCCTAGTGTAAGTCTGCTGCCAAAAGGGTGAAGCAATTTGTCCAAGGATTCACATTCATCAGATAAGAGCCAGGTTCTGGACTCCCGGGTCGGCCTGGGCCCTTCCCACATGCCCCTGGGCCTCTCCGGAAATTCAGAGGGACAGATGGAGCAGCCAACAATGCCGAATGTGCAGGTGACCCAAGAGAAGGAAGGGGCCACTACAGAGCCCCCGGGCCAGGGGGAGGACACGTGTCCCGCTCTGCCCCAGATGGTGCCCTGCCAGGATCCGCTTTGCCTGCACCCCCATCTTAACTTCCTCCCAGGCAGGGCCCAGCTCACTGCAACAGCTCAGCACAGCTCCCAGCGAACCCCAAGTGAATTCTTGGGGGCTTTATTTTCATTTCTTCTTGGCAGGACGTAACTTCCTGCTTCTAAGAAAAACATCTTTAAGCAGAGCCATGAACTAGTTCCAGGGTGTTCTGCACATCCCCCAGATCCGACAGAACAACGTGATGAGCCCGATTGGAAGCACATGGAGCCTGTTTCCTTTCAAAATCCCCAAGAGTCTCAAGCTTGGAGGAGAGAGGTGTTTGATAAATCATGTTGGAGCTTTTATCAGGTCCAGTGTATGAGAGTAAAAGCCAGGAGAGCATGGAGGAGCCAACACAGCCCTCAAAATCCATGTGGGGAAGACTCAAGAGCAAGGGCGGCTTGGGCCAAATCAGGGCTGGACAACAAGAAGGAACCAGCGTTTACTGAGCACCTACTACGTGCCAGGTGCTGGGCTAAGCCGGGGGCCAGAGAGAGAAGTGAGCGGAGCACCTGTCCTGACTCCTGCTGAGAGGGCTTCCAAACTCTAGTTACAGGCACAGAGAGGAAAGGCGGGGGAATCCTGACCATGAGCAAACGTTTGTGTGGGCATGTGAGGCTGAGCGGGTACTGGTGCTCTGTCCTCACATCACCCCCGAGGGTCAAGGCGAGATGAATTTGTGCAAGCCAATTGTGGTGTCCTGAGTCATCTCCCTTTGCCCCCCGTCGGTGTGCAGGTGGATGTGTGCCTGGCCGAGTCGCAGGGAGCTCTGCGCGAGAACACAGATGCCCAGGGCAGGACAGAGAAGAGCAGTAAGGAGCTGGAGGAAAGACATCCTGAGAGCCTGAGGGGGCCAGCAGTGTTACATTGCCTGGGGGCGGTCCACACCCCCATCCCTGGTGCAGGCCGTGGGGCTCCTCTTCTGGTCCTCACCAGCAAGAGCTGCAGCACCATGTGCTCCAGCCCTGGCCCAGACAGCTGGCCTCGCCAGCAATCGTACCGTGGACGTAGGTCACACATAGCAGTTACTAGGTTTGTCACTTAGCCTTAGTGGTTCATAAACAAATATCCCCTAGGGCGTTCACTTCATTAATAATTTCCTTGCAGGCTCTGGGAAACAGCATCTCTGAGGCCCTTTCTCATATGACAGGAAAGGGTAGCAAGACCAGTGGACTTTAAAATTAGACCTTCTTGGCTGACTCAGTCTCCAGGCATCAGTATTCTTATCTGTGAAATGGACACGAAGATATCTACTTTATGGATTTGGTGTGGAGGTTATTTTAGTTATTCATGTATTCCTTTTCATTACAAAAAGTTTAGAGTGACTTATCAGGATACAAAAGAGAGACTCAAATGGTATAAAAATAAAAGAGGGAAGAGAAGCAAAGGAGAGAACGATGAATCTGGGAATGAGGCTAAAAAATCACACAGCATGATGAATTTTTGCTCCCAATGTGAGAATGGGACCCGGTGTGTTCCACGGTTCACAGAGCAGAACAAGTCCCCACCGGAATCTCAACAGTTCCTGGTAACAAGATGAGGTAGGAATTAAACTACATTAAAGAGAATGTAGTGTGGGATGATGACTGATGTCCCAGGAAAATTTTATCAGTTCTTACATAGGGCAACCTCTCGGCCTGGATAAATAGCATCACATAGCAAAGCAATTCAGTGAAATTGATTGTGCCAACTCGTTGCTAGGCTGACTTGATAGAGATGTAGACTTCACAGTGCTGGGAAGAATGATCTTTCAAGAAATGATCCTTCTTACATGTCAACAAATTGAAGACTGTCCTCTCCAACAGCTACAGGATGGGCAGCAGCTCTTGGTTGCTGATTAAAAGCAGACCCCATAAGTTTTGGCAAGAAGTTGAGCACAGGAAGTGTTGGCCTCCTCCCGGGAAAACGGTGATGCCCGGCCATGACTCAGGCCCGGGTTCTTGCTTAGGAGTGTGTGTGCATGTGTCTGTGTGTTCCATAATCCGCCATAGAAAATTATTTTGAATCCACTAGAAAATAGACTTTCATGAGGGATCGAGGCCCTGACATATGCACCTTATCAAATGGTCACAATAGTTTTAGTCTGAAGAATGTTCAGAGCCAGCGAAATCAGTGACCCACCCCAATCAAATAATCTCCGTAAATTCTAGCACTCCAAACATGGGTTTGAACAGCGCTACCTCCCAGGGATGGTAAGCAGATTTTTAGTGAAATGAAGGATTTATTTAAAGAGATATTTGTTTGTAATCCACCTAGGCTAGAGGATTGTCAACATAAACTATACCTGGAAATTTCAAGTAGTATGTTCTATTTTTAAGAATGTGTGGCTACAAAGCCTAGCTGTTTGGGCCACAGATAGACTGAGACACAACATCCCTCATGTACACAGAAGGTAATACATGTGTTTATATTACTTGCATTCCCTATGCCAGGCAATTACATATCCACCTCACCCGGGGATAGTATAAGATAATTAAGAAACAAGTTTGGTGGTATATTTTTCAGTGATAGAATATATTTTTCTAATGCTTCAATTTTTTATACCAGTGAGACAGTTAGTAGTAAAAGAGCCAAACGATGCTGAAAGTATAGAATAAATCTCTGCCCCCTCTTCCCTCCTGATCCTGTGCTCCAGGGGTAATCACTTTTCAAAATGTCTGATTCTGCTTTTCCTGGTGGTGACCCCCATAGCTCTAAATAATATGTCCAGAGCTCTTTTTCTTGGCCTGCCATCTCTCAACAGCACCTCCTGGCTCTCCCCATTAAAAAACAAAAAACAAAAAAACAAAACAAAAAAACCTCCAAAAAACCAGAAAATTTAGATTACTTACATCAGATTCTACTCCGCCTACACTTCATCTCTGTATACAAGTCAGTTTTTCAGTTCTCCAAGCTTACCCTATTGATTTTAAAATATGCTGAAAGCTACTTCTTGATCTCTACAGAGCACCTTTTAAGACTCAACCTTGTAAGCTGAAGAAATTAAAACCTTTGCTTTCCCTCCCTTCTCCATTATATGCGCTGTCATTTCTATTCTTACTTCAAATGGTTAAAGCTTAGAATATCTTCTTTCTCTTCTGTCAATATACTTTATCGACTCAAACATGTCATGAGTTCTAGGACACACTAAAACAATATAAAACTATTGTTTTATATTCCAGGAAGTAAAAGTAAATAGATACATAAATGCTGTCAATGATTCCCCATTATAAAGTACATCCCAACTTCAGGGAGGCTAAAATATGAAAAAAAAATGTGTCTTAGAATCTATGAAAGATGGTAATTAGTTTCTGGAGCTTTGCCTTACAGGTTGATTCTAAATAAATCACATTTATTATATTATTACTGCATAACACTCCAGTAGGTGATTAGGACCATAGGGAAGGAATATAAGCTTCTGTCACTAATCCGGTGCTTCTCAAATGGAATTGTTCCATGTGTCTTTTCTTATAGTCTGTAATTTGCCCCAAACCATGCAACATTTTATTACTGTTCATATGGTTTCCTAATATACCTTTCCTGGAATGTCTATTACATATATTTTTCTTGTTATAAAAAAAGAGAATACTTTGCCTTCACTTTAGCACTAAGATGGCTGGCCCCAAAATCACGCTCTCTATGTTGTGAAATCCACTTTTTTCTTGAAAATATTCTTCTTGGGCCACTTCGGTTTGCCCGATTTGTTTCTAGCTCTGCCACATAGCTGTCATCCTTAGATTTCCCAGCACTGAGTACTGGTTTATGGCTTCATATTCCTGAAATGAATACGTGTTCTCCTCTTCATTAGACCCTTTTCCACCCTTTTGTAGCTTTTGTAGCACATCCTCATGTAATGTTCTTCAGAAGAGTAATAAGAATGTGTGTTTCCATTTATGCATATTCACTTACCTCAGCTCGCTTACCAAACCCCACTGAAATGACAATAAAGTAACTTCTTAAAGTACACTTTTGAGGGACAAGAGAGTAGTAAATATCAACAACTATTGTAAGCTAACAAGTGGAACAATAAATGTTCAGTGGCTAAGCAGAATCCCAAGCCTCCAGTGGTAAATGGCTGAGCATCCCAATCCCTCCGCAGGCTGGGCACACGTGGCCCCAGTTGCCTCTGGAAGTGAGGGTAAAGAGAAGCTGGACCCAGGAGTTTTGCTGGCCGCGTATTTAAATTTGTTAGTGATTCCCCCCAAGAATCGGATGACCTTCAGCTGTTTGTTCTTATTTATGATTGAATTAGGATTATGATTGTAGAGCCAGGCAACCCTTCCTAGTCGGCGGGGGCCTACTCTTCCTGTTCTCACTGTTGTTGTGAACATTTTTCCTCTGTGTTCTTTATCATCCTCTCATTAGCAATTTGGGGAATATCATAGATAGATGATAGATAGATAGATAGATAGATAGATAGATAGATAGATAGATGATAGATAGATAGATAATAGGTCAGTAGATAGTCAACTGTTTTGAACTAGAATAACTGCTGAAAAAATTAAGTTTCTGCCAAGAGATCGTTCCTCCTTATTCATGGTGCATGTCTTGCAAGCTTGGCCCATGATTCGAAAGCAAAAGTCTTTGTTGACCTCACGTGACTTTGTCTATAACCAAGTTAGGTCAATAAATTAAAGGTCATTAGAGGTTGATGAAATCCACCAATAAGGCACCATAATTACGCTATTCTCTGAATGACAAGCAGTTGCACATTAGGCTGTGTGTAAAGTCCTCTGGTTACAGCTGGAAAACATTGGCTTGGAAAACGCTGACCCACAGCATGTCAACTAAGAAACAGAACAATATTTGGATAAAGTGTCTGTTAATTAAATTTTCAGGGAGAAGAGAGAAGTCTTTCTAAAGACTAAAGATAGGATTCCCTTTCTCCAACCACATGGGACCTTATCTGCGGAGCGAACACAGCTGAGCAAGGGTTTCAGGAGCAAAGCCCCTCCCATTATCCCGAAACCCTTGAATGGCCTCAATTTTCAGTCAGCTCCTCAAACTGAAGGACCAGTGCCCAGTTGAAATGCCCCTGTGCCGGTCTGCTTGGGCTACCGCACAAATACCATAGCCTGAGTGATGTGAACAATAGAAATCTATTTTCTCACAGTTCTAGAGGCTGGGAAGTCCAAGATGAGGGTGCTAGCATTGATGGGCTCTGGTGAGGACTCTTCCTGGCTCCCAGAAGGCTGCTTTCTCACTGCGTGCTCATATGCTAGAGAGAGAGGGAGAGGGAGAGAGGGGGAGGAGAGGGGGGAGGTGGGGGGAGATCGGCTTTCTCTTCCTCTTTTATACAGACACCAAATCTGTCTGATTAGGGCTCCCCCCCTTACGATCTCATTTAACCACTATCACCTCTTTAAAGGCCCTATCTCCAAATATAGTCACATGAAGAGTTAGGGCTCCAACAAATCTGGGGGGACACAATTCTGTCTATAGCAGTGCCTTGGGGCCACGTGCACAGAGACAAGTGGCCATTATCTGTGGAAGAGAGAAGAAAAATATCTCGCAAGATCCGCAGTGACCTGGGACTCTCTCTTGCCTCACTGGGCATACAACTAGCCTGTTTCTGACCCTAACAGCCTGTTTCCACTCCTCCTCCACAAAAAGGCTTTAGGGGACCCAACTTCTGTCCACTCAAAACGGAATAGTGGCTGCTCCTGGTTTCTATCTCGTTCTCTCACATTGGACTAACGTTGTGTGGCCACGAGGCCACGGCTGTCAGCTCGGAGCCAGGCTCTCCCATTCACTACTTTGTGAGCAGGGACAAGTTGTCTAACTTCTCTGAGCCTGCCTTCCCTCACGGGAACATGGGGAGCACAACACCGGTCTCAAGGCTGTGGGGAGGACTAAGGAGGTACCATGTGTCAGGCGGGCAGTGTTATATGTGGCAAAGCGTACAGCCCACAGATATTCACTCCTTGCTCCTTCCTTGCCCTTCACACGACCAAGGACGCTCTGTGGTCCCCTTCTCATCTGAGATCCTGCAAAATGTAAATTCCGTCCGCTGTTGTCCAGCGATGCTTTCCCTGGAAATACGCAGACACAGCTGGACCACACGGAGGCTGCATTTCCCAGGATGGAAGGCACACCTGACCCAGGTCTCTCTGTGTGGCAGCAGTCTGTGGGGCTCTCTGTGTTTCCTCTTTCTCCTTCTTCCAAGGCCGCTCTGCCTGGGGCCCCCAGCCCCCTCTGATGCTACTCTCCTGAGAGCGTGCTCAGAGGAGTGTTTTTGTAAGTGTACCCCCAAGCAGCATCGACATTCCAGGGAACCTGCTAATAAAAGGGCAGCCTCGGGCCCCAACCCCTACCCACTGCATCAGGAACTCCAGGCAGGGCCCCGCGATCAGATCAGTGCTGTCTGAAGCCCTTCATGAGAAGCCGATGCGCACTTGAGAACTGCTGTTTGGGCCAGTGGTGGGTAGGCAGGCCCTCTGCCCCCTAGAGAGGACAGGAAGTTCTGTCCTGGCAGGCAATGCGTACAGGGTCCAGTCACCACGGTGTCTTTTCTGTGTTTCTCTTGGAGTCGGCTCTGACCCCAAACCCTCTAAGCAATACTTCCTTGGTTGGTTTTGTTTCACTCACTGCTCCGTCCCCGGTGCTGACAATGGCAGTTGTCCAGGAGCACGTGCTGAATGCATAGCAATGGAATGAAAGCCAAGCAAGACCCTGTGATGGCTCGCCTTCGTCAGGTAGACCTGTGAGACGCAGGTGGGGTGTGACCGGGTCAGGGCGTGCCCTTTGAAAGTCATGCTGTGCGACACACATCAATGAGGGAAAAGCACGTCGGAAAGCGAGGCCCCTCTGTGCATTATGAGGTGGGCAGAACGTGTCAGGGGTTCATCAGAGGTCACACATACCCCTCCCCAAAACACACTGCCGGGTCGAGCAGCAGCCGTGGAAGTTAGGAATGACCCCCTCGTGCCCCTGGTGGTAAAAGCGTGGACCCACACCGGGTTCTTTTCAGCTGCTCTAGCAGTGGGTGGTGACCACTCCACGAGGCTGGGGTGCTCATGTCCTTCGAGATATGACACATTCTAGTGACGGAGCTCACTAAGTCACTTGCCTGGATTCGAATCTCTGCTTTAACTGTGTGGTCTTAGGCAGCCTGTGCCTCAGTTTCCCCAACTGTAAAATGGGTTCTGGTCTAGTTAGCTGACCCTATCTATGCTCTCAATCTGTCTCTGAGCTTCCTTCAGAAAACCTGAGTTTCTGTGGTGACACTTGCCAGTTAATGTCCCCTACACACATATGTGTATACACACACACACCGAAACAGTGACCTTGAGCTACTTGGGAGCAGTCTTTACCTCTGAATCATTAGTCCCAGCCCAGTGAAAAGTCACTACATGATGTAGGAGAAGGCACTTTGTCAAGGGTCAGCTTCTTTCTTTTTCTTTCTTTCTTTCTTTCTTTCTTTTTTTTTAATATTTTAGTTTAGAGAGAGAGAGTGAGCGAGCACAAGCCGAGGGAGGAGCAGAGAGAGAAGAACAAGCAGACTCCACACTGAGCACAGAGCCGGATGCAGGGCTCGATCCCATGACCTTAAGATCATGATCTGAGCCAAAATCAAGAGTCAGACGCTCAACCTACTGAGCCACGCAGGTGCCTCCAATGGTCAATTTCTATACAGGTTGAATGCTATCAAATATCCAGCCAAGAACAATAAAACACCTAGCACGGCCCTGCCTTTGAATTCCCTCTAGCAGTGGGCTTTTTATTCTGATGACAAAATCTCCCAAATGATGGGGCAGAGCGTCCCACTGGGCTGGACTACTTGCAGGGAAGGGCCTCGTGCCCTTGTGGAGACCCTCTGCCCCACGTCAACAGCGTGCCCACCTCCATCCCACCATCCCACATCCAATGAAGAGGCATCCGTCCGTCCTTGGGTCGTTCCAAGGCTGGGAGGGGCTTCGGGGCTCACGCAGTCATCTCCATGGTCGAGGCTGAGGTGGAAGTGTGACGGGGAGACAGCCACAGCACCAGTGATGCTATCTGTTTGATTTTCCTATGGTCAATTAGCCTTTATTTCTAAATACCTTGGGGTCACAGCGCTTCCATCAAATAGCCTTTCCAAGCACTGCCACCCTCTTGAAGATAATGCCCAACTTAATGAAGATTGATGGCCCATTGAAGCCTGCTGGGGCCCCGTCCCCACAGTGGGGAGGGGGACTCTGAGGAGCCTGGGGGAAGCAGGTGTGATGGGGCCACCGCCCGACTCCTTGAACAGACACAGACCGCTCGCAGAACGGGCTCTCTCACTGCTGGCCTTTATAACCGGGTTAAAAATAAACCCCAATAAAGTTGTCTCTTACCCCAGCCCAGTTTCCACACACCCCAAACAGACTCTAAAATGCAAATGTGGGCCCTGGGTCCGGCCCCCGCATAGATACCTTTTACTTAGACCATTTTACTAGGGGCCTTTCCCTAGATACCTTCAGGATGAAAGTGCAGCCCGCAGTCCGGGCTGCTCCGACCCGCCCTGATCTCGTCCTCCTCATTTCCGGCTGCCCCTCCCTGGGCATTTCGGCAGCTCTGAGCTGATGCTAGCCCCAGGCCCTGCCACCCCGTCTGCTGGGTGGGGACCCACGCTCCTGGTGTCCCTGTGTCTGCAGATGGCCTGACAAGCCCCCACTCATCCTCTTTCCCTAAGCCTCTCCTGACCCCAACAGTTAAACCCCTCACTCCACTGTGCTGTGATACATCTGTTCCTTCTTCTGTCTTGTCACTTTGTGTATTCCGTTGTCCTTTTTTAAACCTTTAATCCTTTCTTTCTAATTACTGAAGGGCTACGTGTTTACTATAAAATAGAAAGTACGGGAACCCCCAAGTTTAAGAGTGGTCAAGCCCTGTCACTCAGCTACCGAGCCGTGCGTATTTTGGTGATCCCCGTGTTTACATGTCTGCCTCCCCACGGAGGACGCTCCTGGAGGGGCTGTATCACCCAACTCCCCTCTGGAGGCCTGCCTGGCGGCAGTCACTGGGGCAGAGCTAGAGAGAGTAGATATGAGGGCTCCACTCACTCTCGGAGTCATGTTGAAAGCCTATACCTTGCGGTTCCTCAGTCCCAGATGCTGGAGTGTCTTTCCTACAGCCCTGCCCTCCTACTGTAAGCCCCAGGAGAAGGACAGCAGGAGGGCGATGTCTTGACACAGAGCCCACGCAGCCTGCTTGCAGCAAATGTCTAGCCCAGAGAGACAGAGAACTCTGATGTTCAAGCCCACGGGCTCAGGGAAAGTGTGTCAACCTCGACCTCTGACCCAGGATCAAGGGCAGCAGGGCTAAGTCGCTCCTCTTGAGCCACATGCCACAGAGAGCAGAACAGGAACACGGTGAGCCATCAGTTCTCCCAAAGCTGCAAGACTCCACTGAGACTGAACCCCAGGCCAGCTTGGTGTCTCAGCTCTTGCTCTGCCCAAGGCTGCACACTGCCCCCACCCAGCAATAAACAAGGCTCGGACTATCCTGATGGGACTCGGAGCCTGGTGCCAGACTCTGACATCTAGACAGACCATTGCAAATCAGCGTGACTCATGCAGTGGTGGCCTCGGTGAGGGGGCCGTCAGCTCTGGGATGGGTCGGCAAGGGCTTCAGAGAGGCAGAGCTTGTCTGCAATGTGTTCTCCACACATCCTGTGATCCTTCTGGACTTTTCTAGCCCAGATGGCCATTAACCTTGAACATATGGGATCTGGTCTTGGCTGGATGTTGAAAGCTGACTTGATCTCAAAGTCTCATTTGAGGTCTTCAAAATAGAATTCACTTAGTCAATAGGGCTTTGTTTTAAAAGTAAACAGGTGGAAAATAACAGATCATGCTTTCAAACATCAGCCGAGTAATAGCCCCTGACAACACAACCTATGTGTTACCAGGCTTCATGGAAATGGTCCGCATGGTTCCAATCACCCTACGTGCTCTGGCCACTCCAGGATGTGAATAGTTTCTAAATGATGTGCACACTCATTTGCAAGATCCACAGCCAGCTCAGAAGGAACGCTGCCTGAATCACTGAGGAAGAAGACAATAGAACCTGTTTACAGACATGGATTTTAAGAAACTCTTGAGCTTCATCCCAAACTCCTCAGATCATCCACACAGCTTTATAATCCCCATGCTCACCATCCACCTTCCTGAGGACCTTCTCCTTACCCGCTCATGACCTCTCCCATTCCTCATTTCCTCTCCCTCCTAACAGGTCCCACTGGGAGGAAAATGAGAGCCAGGGGAAGTCGGCCAAAGGATCTTCTGCCTGGGGGACAATTGCTGAGGCTTTCAGTGCTCAGAGATCTGTGACTCCCCAGTGGACCATGCCAAGCTCTTTCCCCTTAATTTCGGAGGCCCACAGTGCAGTTTAAAAGAAAAGCCACTCCATGTGTTTCTGATCCATCTTCACGCAGCTCATCCAAATGTTGGATTTTAAGAGTTTGTAGATATGCATGATGCTTTTGGAGTCCGCTTTACAAGTCTTCTAAGCTTTCGTTTCTTTTGAGAGAGGAAGCCGAGCTTTGCCAAGAGTAAATGAGTTGGCGTCTCAGAAGGTTCACGCTGGGTCTGTAACACCGAAGCCGTAAGGCTTGAGTGGAAGCTTTGCTCAGAGAAAGTGCTTGCATCTCCACCCAGAGTCAGAACTTCAGAGAAGACGCTCTTGGTGGAGGGGTTGAAGCCTCTGCGCACTTCATGCTTACTCACTGCAGCTCCCCTGGGCCTTGGCCGTGTTAAGATAAAACCTAACACTGCCAAAAGGCTCTCATCGATCATGGGTGATCTTCCGGGGGTGGTGGAAATGAAGCTTTGGCAGAGAATTGGTGACTTTGCCTTCTGGTTTTGAGGCATTGGGAAGAGAGGCGCAATGGTCTCCAAAGCTGACAGGTTGGATCAATCCCCACACTGTCAACACGTCGTATCCATCGCTGTTTTGGTTCAGGGCAGAGGAACATGACTGGGGATCTGAATTCATGTCCTTCCAAATTAGTATTAGTAGCCAGGAAGAAGAATGGAAGGAAACATGGTCTTTCTGGAGAGCCATGCAGTAGGGAAGGAAAGAGGGAGGTAGAGCAAGGGCACATCCTTCCAGTAGATCATTTCAGGAATAGTGTGAAAGAGCCGCTGAGGCTCTGCCCTGATCCCTTGCTTGTGCCACGATCACCCAGTGTTTATATACACAAGGAAACAGGTGCATCAGCAAGCCAAATGCATGGTGCTGGGAACTGTCTCACTTCCACCCAGGCCATGGGGCTTGTAGGGCAGGGTATAGTACAAAGACGGTGGCCTTAGAGCCAGACAAATGTGGGTGTGCATCCTGAATCTACCATCTACTAGCTATGTGACCTTGGGCAAATCCTTTCACCTCAGTTTCTTCCTCCGTAAAATGGGTATAACAATATTAAACTCTTGGGGCTATTGGGAGAACATACAAATTGCTTAGTAAACAATACAAAGAGCTTAATAGACAATAATATATGGAGATGGTGATGAGGCTGCCATCGGTAGGTGAGTAGGGTTCTGTGGCCCTGTGAGCTGAGGTCTCAAGGGCTCTTCTCTCCACCTTAGTGTGTTTGAAAGGAGTAAAAGCAGAGGTCTTCCCAGCTCACAGAGCAGGGCCATGCGGAGCCATCTAAGGCCTTGAGATCTAGGCTTGAGTCTTGGCTCTATGTCCTGGGACGAGTTGCTGACCCTCTCTGGGCCTCAGCTTCTTTATCTAGAGAAAGGGGGCTTATGGTACAGAAGACCCAGAACTGTCCTAAGAATCACATGAGAGAAAGGATATGAGAGTGGGTAGAACTCTACACAGGAGCCACAAAGCCAGCACCTATGGGGTCAGACAGGTGCAGGACTGAGGGGACAGCCCGTGGGAGGAAATCCTGGTGGGAAGGGGGACTAGGGCCTGCATGCTGGACCGAGGGCATTCGCCTTCACTGCTACAAACAACCACCCGCCACCCCAGCAGGAACCGCACTCCCTGTGTGAGCCAGACAGAGTAGGCCGGCCACCGGCGGCTAAGATCTAACCTCTGGACAGTTGGTGCTTCCAACTTCGCATTCTACATCATTCTGCAAAATCTTGCAGTCAAGGACGGAAATCTCTGCTGGCTGCCAATAAGTCAGATGGGTTAGAAAACATCAGAAGAAACCATTATGAGAGAGTGCACGCCCCTCGGTCACCATTGTCTTGGGCAAGTCATTCACCTCCTTAAGCTGTACTTTGCCATCTGCCGAACAAGGTGTCAGCGCACCCGGAAGGAGGTGCAGTTTCCAGACACCTGCCACATGATAAGCTCTCAGTAGTTGTTTCTGTCTTTTTCTTCCCTTGAAATGAAAAGTCAAACTGCCCCAATTTTTCTCTGAAGGTTAATGCAGGCTTTTCTTAATTGGTGGCCACAAATCCAAAAACATAGGCAGGTGCGGAGGAGGTCAGTGCGAAGGCAGCCTCCCAAATCGGCCCAGAGAGAAAATGCGGATCTGGTCCTGGGGCAGTTTAATTGCTCTATTAGGACAAAATAGAAATGCACATGAACATGAAGGCTTTTCTGTCCCACTTAGGCAGAAGGCTTGCAGGAGGAAGGCCCGCTTCCTCATGGGTTCTGCTCACAATGGGCTCCAGGAAGGCTGTTTTCTGACCCGCCTGGCATGTTTTGCCTCTGGAGGCCCCAGCAGCCACTAACAGAGCCCCTATTCACTGCCACCTCTGCAAGGAACAGAGCATTTCACTCTTGCCTGCACTGGGCTCACGGAGAGCAGGTTTACAAAGAGTTATTTTCTTAAGGACAGATTTTTTAAAATCCCATTTCCTTCCCTGTTGCCCAACCCCCACATCCTTGCAACTGGACCAGAAAGCTCTGTAGCCAAGCTTTTCTTGGATCATGCGAATCAAGATCAATAAATATCTGTGCTGGAGCATGACTGGCCCCGGCGCCTCTCTGCGTTCTGGAATGAGGGCCCTGGTTGTATGCAGCCTTGCAGCCCAGGCAAGCCGGCTCTCCGGCAGCAT
Organism: Mirounga leonina; assembly: GCF_011800145.1. NCBI lineage: Eukaryota > Metazoa > Chordata > Mammalia > Carnivora > Phocidae > Mirounga > Mirounga leonina. The sequence goes on along the minus strand of NW_023270265.1, from coordinate 13,391,193 downwards.
GTCTGTGTTGCGTGTGGGCTCACCAGGGAGGAAGGACTTTGCCCAGGGAAGAGCGCACCTCAGGGGCACCCTTCCAGGAGCGTTGCCAGTCTCTGGGGAGGGGAGGAAAGGGGCTCCATGAGTCTGGGGTTCCCAGGATGAATTTTTAGGCCGAGTTCTGTACAGCTGGATTTTTGGTGGTTCATGAGATATTCCAGGTGCGGCTACATACATGAGTTCTGAAGGACCAGCACATTTCCTCTCCATTCCTAGCCTCCTCTCCCTAGACCCCTGACCTGTCTTGAACACACTTCGATCAGGTGTTCATCCTCCCCTCTCCCCACTACTGTTCCACCAACATCGCTGCAATGACTGCCATCTTGCCAAACCCACTGGTGGATTCTTTGTCTTCATCTGGCTTGACCTTTCAGCAACATTTGTCAGTGATCACTTCATCCTTTGTAAATACCTTCCCCTCATTGTGCTTCCACTGAACCAGACCTGGTGGGTGAGGCTGGCCACTGTGGGCTGCCACCCTTCATCACCCTGGCCCATTAATATGGGGGTGGGGCATCAAGGGCTCCAGCATCTGTTGACACTCACCCCCTGGGAAATCTCATTTGGGGCTGTGACTTCAAGCTGTTGATGCAATTAACATCCCTCCATGAATCCTGTCAGCCCCAACCTCTTCACACTGGCCTAGTTCAAATCATCATTTGAACACCTATTTGGAAGCAATACGTCCCAAACTCAATATGCCCAGAACGTAACTTTGATCTTTCACACCTCCCCTGCTGCAAAACATACCCCTACTTCAAATATATACTACATTCTCTATTCTCTTTCCTTGCTTTATTTTCTTCTTACAATTAGATGTTTTTTATCTATGTACTTGTTCCTTGTCTGTCTTCCCTGCTAGATTATGAGCCCTGCAGAGAAGAAACTTTACTCATCTTATATTTAATGCTGTGTTCTTAGTCCCAAGGACCATCCACTCAGGCACCCAATAAATATTTAATAAATGAATGAATAAAGTAACACTGAATTTTGTAATGTGAATGTTATTCCCTTTCCAGTTCTCTTTGAATCCATAAAAGCATGTCTGTAACACTGCTCTAACACATGATAATTTCCCTTTGTAATAAAGACAGAACAGTTTCTGTCTGAAAAACTTGGCAAGATAGTATCTTGCCAGAATTTAATAAACTTATTTTATTTTCATTGTCTTTTTAATATAGTTTTCTTCTATTTATGGCAAATAGTAATATTAATATTTATACTTATGATATAAAGTTTCCTTTTAAATTTTATTTATTTAGGCAATATAAGTGAATCAATTTAAAGAAAATACTGAGTAACTAATAGAAGATTGGACATTGGTGCTAGCTGGCAAGGGAGAGACTTGGGCCAAGAGCCCTAACCACAGCGTCCCTGGGCTCTAGGGCCACAAGGAAAGGAAGTGAGGTGGGTGTCTCCTCATCACAGAACCAGGGAGAGGCTTCATGGGGGCCAGCCCCCACGGTGAGGCTTCCCCCCTGGGAGACTCTGCATCATTTTAATTTCTGCTAGAGCATCTGGAACCTCATCTCCCTTCCAGGTTACCATGGAGCAGAAGTTTGCACGTGACCAGAGTTGAACAACCTCAAGAACCTTCTGGGAAGGAAGAAAAGAAGTGAGAGGAGAAAGAAGGAGGTGGGGAGTGGGGAAGGAAGTGGGAAATATATTAAGCATTTATTGTTAGTCACACTTTACAAATCATCTTAATGGATCTACTGTAAATGTTTGGCATCATATAGAACAAAGGAACACCTGTCTAATGGCTTCCCTTTCTGCCTGGGGACCAGAGTGATCTTTGGCAATGAGGCCAGACATTGTCCCTCTCGGCACGAGACCTCCGCTCCTTGCAGACTTCCCTCTGAGACTGGGAGCTGCAAGAGGGCAGCCTCACAGTGGTGGCCCCAGAATCTCAAGAATTCTCAGCTGCTCAAAAGTCTTTGCTGAATAAATGCAATAAAACTAAAGGCAAAGGGGGGAAAAAAGGCCCTCTGAAGATATCAAATCTCCATGGATAATTTAAGACAAGGTGATACAGGAGGAATTCAATAAATGTGTGTCAAGCAAATGAATGAATTGACCTTAAAGGAAATGCTGTGAGATGGAGGTGAGGCTGGGATGTCCCATAAGGGTGGTGTGGTTTTCTCAGTTCTCCGGGGAAGACACTCAGAACATACCTTTACTAGGGTTTCCACCTCTCCAACAGCTGGAGGTACACGGCCCAGAAATTCCACAGCAGAGATGTCTAGGGAAATACCGAAGGTCCCATGGGCCAGAAAGAGCTCCGGCCATCCCCCGACTCACCCGTGCGAGCGTGTATATGACGGCCAGGGTGGCATCACCAAGGAGGCAGGCACGACAAGCTGGCCTTGTACCACTGATGGTGCCCTTCGTGGGAAGGACACAGCTGGTGGGTGAGGCTGGCAACCATCCCACAGGGCTGAAGAACTCCCCAACACCAGTTAACCTCACTCAAGATTACCGCAATAAGGGAGAGACACGAACTCAACCCCAAATGCAAACAGGGATAAGTGGGAATTTATAACCAGCAGGCAGGGTGAGGGACAGGATAGAAAGCTGCTAAGAAGAACTTGGGGGTGGGGGTGGGGAGGAATTCTCGATAAACTGGTTGAGCAGGATTCTTTGCTCTCACTGGGCCTGGCAGCCCAAGGATAAGACCCAGTCCAGATGAAGTCTCCGAGGAGCCTGACTACAGCTTGGTCAAGGAGGCTGTCTTTGTCACCCCTAAGAAGAGAAAGCCTTGCCTGGGCCATGGGTTGGGATTGGGGATGGAAGGAGAGAACAGTTTTGAGTTCAGCACCTGGAGAAGCCACTCACATGTCTCTCGGGCCCCCAGGGATAAAAGCTAGGTCCATGGGTTAAAGGAAGGGTCCAGAAGAGGTGGCAGGAAAGTTGGGCCCCAGGGATCCTGGCATATAGCCCAATCAAGGTGTTTGGGTTGAGTGGGGGAGAGAGGATCCCTCCCATTCTCCAGCCCATAAGACCCCAGTCTTATGGGTTGGGGTATTGCCCAGGGCAAGCATTGTCCCTGGGAGAGACAAGCAATGACTGGAACCCATTTCCGGGAGTCTGGAAAGGGGATATTGGCACTGGGGATGCAGAGGGCATGGGGTCCACAGGGTGGAAGACGAGGGCTATGGTGGACCCTAGGGGCCCATGGACAGAATGGAAGTGTTTGGAAGGGATGGTGGTGGGCCCTCAGGAATGTCGCAACTCAGGCTAGAGCCAGAGAGTACTGAGCTGAAGTTGTTGGGGCCTCATTCCTTGGTCAGACCCCCCAGGCTGGCTTGGCCTTTTGGGGCTTGGCTCACATCACTGTGGTCCTGGAGAGTGATAACCAACAGACAGGATGATGGCCAAGGCCTGACTCCATTTTCCTCATTAATGAAAGAGTGTGTTACTTTCACGGGACTGGCCAGTCTGTGGCATCAGGGCGGATGAATGCTTTCTTTTCAAAATGAATGTTTGAAAAAGGTAAGGTTTCATGACATTTATGCCCAGGTATTTCACTTCTGGGAACTTAGCCAAAGTAAATAATAGTAAACAGAAAACAAGCTTTATGCACAAAGATGTTTATTGCAGTGGTACTTACACTGGTGCAAAATTGCAAACAATCTAAATGTCCCAGCACAGGGGGTGATGATTAAGTAAGTTCTTTCATAATCCACTGTGAAATATTTATTCAGTCCTTAAAAGTGATGCTTACAAATCTATAACAACATAAAGAAATGTTTAAAATGAGTGAAAAAGTGGGAAACAGAATTCCTATATGTTGACATCTGTGTACAAGTAAGAGAAAATGAAATCCCACGACTTCAGAATTCTAATACATTTTGATATTCTTCTATTAACCAAAAAATCTAGCTGTCCAGGACACCCTCACCCCAGATAATCCTCTCTAAAGTAGCACGGCTGCATGGCTCAGGTCATTATGGCCTGTCCTCCAGACTCTTGGACCGTAGGATGAACACCTGCCCCAAGTGGCCCCGACTGACCCCGTTAGTCAGTATGAGTGAAGCATTGCTTCAGTGACAACCAACCCTTACACCTCATGGCTTCAAACAACACAGCTTGATTCCTCATTCAGGTCACATGGCCACAGCAGGGCGACAGGGGACTCTGCTCCTCACTGTCCTCACCCAGAATGCAGCTGATGGCCTCTACCACCTGCAGAGCCGATGGAGAGGGGTGGGAACTGTCAGTGGCCCCCCCACGATTCAGTGTTCCAACCCAGAAGCAACACACAGCACTTCCTCTCACACCGTGCGGTACAGAACCAGTCAGGTGGCCCTCTCTCCCATCAGGAAGGTCGGCCTTCTCTGCGCTGGGAAGAAGAGAACCTGCTGCCTCTGAGCAGCACCACTGGCCACCACAAGGGGCTTCCAGGAGCCCAAGGGTCCCCAGGAAATTCCTTGGGAATGTTTCTCGGTGCTGATGGTCCAGCATCACCCTCACTGCTTTGACCACCACCTAAGGAAGGCAACACCAGACATTTGATTCCAGAAACCATAGGAAATGATTTCCCTCCCCCGCTTTTGTTTTTCAACTGCAAAATGGAGATATTTACCATCTATAAAATTACTCATCCTTGGGCAATTTATAGAGTGTGCAACACTTTCATACCCACATGGCCTGAGGCCACGACCAGCATGGAGCTGCACGGGGTCCATGCCCGGATGGGCTCTCTTTCCAGAGTAACCCGATCTGCAGGGATGCTCCATGCTCCAAACAAAAAGTTCTAATTAGAGGCTGTGAAGATTAATTCACTGAATTTTGCTTCATTCTTGACACCATTAGAAAAAAGGTTTAAAAATAAATGAATTTTGAGAAATTGGGTTGTTGACTGAATATTTGACAGTAGAGGGAACTATTATTTTTATAGGTGTGATAATGTTACCATTGTTGTGATTTTTTTTAAATTTCTTATCTTTTATAGATTCATACAGAAGGAGTTATGGATGCAAAGACATGGTGTCTTTAATACAACAGTAATGGGGGAGAGGGGAAATAAAGGTGAAACAAGATTGAAAAAAAATAAAAATAAATAAATTTTTTTTCTTTTTTTTAATTTAAATTCAATTTAGTTAATAGATAGGGTATGATTAGTTTCAGGGGTAGAATCTAGTGATTCATCAGTTGTATGTAACACCCAGTTCTCAGTACATCACATGCCTTCCTTAAGCCCCATCACCCAGTTACCCCATCCCCCACCTACCTCCCCTCGAGCAACCCTCAGTTTGTTTCCTAGAGTTAAGAGTCTCTTATGGTTTGCCTCCCTCTCTGTTTTTATCTTATTTTATTTTTCCTTCCCTTCCCCTATGTTCATCTGTTTTGTTTCTTAAATTTCACATATGAGTGAAATCATATGGTATTTGTCTTTCTCTGACTGCGTTATTTTGCTTAGTATAATACCCTTTAGTTCCATCCACGTTGTTGCAAATGGCAAGATTTCATTCTTTTTGATGACTGAGTAATATTCCATTGTATATATAAACACCACATCTTCTTTATCCATTCATCTGTTGATGGACATCTGGGCTCTTTCCATATTTTGGCTATTGTAGACATAAAAATAAATGAATAAATAAAAAAGAAGCAAGATGACAATGTTTGCTGTAACAAAAGCACAATGTCTGGGAAAGCTACAGGAGCCTCTCTCTCTCACTCTCACTCTCTCTCTCCCTCCTGCCCCTCTCTCATTATTCCCACCTCTGTCCCATAACAGAGTTTCAACTATATGCTATAGATATCATGGTTGTTTCCTATCAAACATGCTTAAGCTGAGATAAACTGAGGCAGCACTGAGGTGCCAGGCTTAGCTCAAACCTTACTTCCTAGGTGCTGAGAGATTTGTCAGTAGAAGCCTGCAAGAGGCTACACTGCATTTTGATTTCTGGGTAACTAATTACCATAAGCTTAGTGGCTTAAAACAACGCAGATATCTCACAGTTTCCTGGGGTCAAGTGTCTGGGCACAGGTTGGGGGTGGTCCTCTGCCTAGGGTCCCATCAGGCTGAAATCATGGTGTCCGCCATCCACATTCTTGTCCGGGGCTCATTCAAGTTGTTGGCAGAATTCAGGACCCTGTGGCTGTGGCACTGAGGTCCCCATTTCCCTGGGGGCTATGATCCAGAGACCACTCATAGCTCCTAGAGATGGCATGGTTCCTCACTATGGTCTCCTCCATGGGCATGGTTGTGTGCTTTCTCCCAGGCCAGGGGGAGGGCTGCGGCTGCCTGTCTTCCTAAAGGCTCACCTGATATGGTCAGGCCCATCCAGGACAATCTCCCTTTTTATTAAATCCAAGTCAACCTACTAGGGACCTTAATCATATTGGCACTGTCCCTCTTGCCGTATAACGTAACCTACAGGAGCAATATGGCACCATGTTCATGGGTCCTGCCCACATGCAATGAAATATAAAATGAATTACAAAAGGCATGAACAGCAAGGACAGGAATCTCGAGGCCATCTTCACATTCCCACAGCAGGGTCTACACTTACGTGATGATCAGATTCGGGGCAGCGCTAGAGGGAGCCTCCAAGCAGGGCACCCTCAGCTGTCCTGGACGGGGAAAAGAGCCACCACATTTGTTAGGAGAGTTCTTCGTTCTCACATGCCAGGCCCACGGTCAGAGGGGAGACTTCTGCATCCCTGAGCAGAAAATGGGAGGCTTCCAATTCACAGGCACTGCCCTTCCTTTTTGTGTGGCTTCCTGAGGAAGCACAGGGAGGACCAGGCAGCCTTGGCAGAGGGAAGGGCCATCAGAGCAGGGCAACACCACCCACAGAGGGCCACCCACCCACTCTGACCAGCCACACCAATTTTTCCTTCTCACCGGCCAGGGGAAGCAGAGGGCTGGGGGAGGGGGTTGGGTGTAGTGATAGCAGAGATATGTGGGGCCTTGCTTGACGGCTGACCATATGAGGGATGTCAGAGAACTTCCCCCACACCCTGCTCTTTGAAAACAGGCTCTCTGGTCTCTATTCAGAAGTCTCCATGGGTCATCCCATGTTCCCCCACCTTCCCCCTGGCAGCTGGGAACCCATGTGGGGGCCTGAAAGGTAATGTTGAGTCTCAGGGATGATATTGGGTTGGAGCTGGGGGTCTTGAGTTCCAGTTCTGCCTTTTTGGGGGCTGTTGGTCTGGGCATGTCTGAGCTTTAGTTTCTAGCTCTGTAGAGGGTGGAGGCAGGATGGAGTGAGGTTCCTTCGAGAAGGTAGCTTTCTAGATCTTCACACATTGTCAGTGCGCTCTCCCACACCTTTTGCTCCTGGGCATCCCACTGCAGATCCATGTCAGTGGTCTGCTCGGCTCTGCTCGGGTGAATGGGAGACAGAGTCCAGGCAGACCTGAAAGGCTGCCCCTCCTCTTCACCTACTGCCTCACCCACACAGTTGTGACAACCTTTGCCAGACGGGGTCAGGGAAGGCAGAGGTGGCCCCATGACCAGTAGGCCACATGGCTGGGCCAAAGCCACAGCCTGAGCCGCAGCTCAGGTCTGATAAATCAGGGCTGTACTTAGGGTCTCAGTTTCCCCATCTCAAACTGAGGACGTTGGACTAGTCCTAAAATATCCACTCTGCTTCCTGAGGTCTAGGGCTGAGCCTCCCTGATTCTGGGGGCAGCCTGCTGTGGCTTTAACCATCTTTTAAAAACTAAATGATCTAGCCCCTTGGTAGGCCCTTAAGGTTTGCTTAGTGAAACCAGATTGAGCAGGAAAATCTCTGGGGAAGACTCCCAAGCTGGATAAATCTGTGGCTCTAGCAAGAGTAGACTGTATATTAGAAGAGTCCATCATGGAAGAGACCATCCCAATCCAAACAGGGGACTTAGCTTGACTCTTCCCAAGGAGGGATGCCCAGAGCCTTCATTTCCCTCACTGCCAGATGGTTCTGCCCTAAGCTGAAGCCAGCCTCCCTGTCATTCTGCATGACAACCTCTGTGGGGTTTGAGGAGTCTGCGTAACTCCTGGCATATACCATCCTGGGGCTGTGGGGTGGGCACAGCTGTGCTGTGATGCAAAACTCACGGACGTGAAATCCCAGCCCCGGGCCCACCGTGGGCCTTTGCTGGCCGTGGGAGCTGGGGCAACCCCCGGCCTTTCCAGACCCTCTGCAAAATGGAACCAACAAACCCAGTTTCTCTTGGGTAGGGTGAAAATGAACCAATCCGGAACGGACAGTTTACAGCATGTTATGGTCAGAATTATGCACCCTCCCCATCCCTATGTTGAAGCCCTAACCCCTAGTTCCTGAGAATGAGGCTGTATTTGGAGATAGGACCTTTAAAGAGGTGATTAAGGTAAAATGAGGTCATTAGGGTGGGCCTAATCCAATCTGGTGTCTGTGTAAGAAGAGGAGATTAGGACGCAGATGCACACAGAGGGGAGACCATGCAAAGACGCAGGGAGAACATGGTCATCTACCAACCAAGGGGAGAGGCCTTGGGAGAAACCAACTGTGTCCATACCTTGATCTTGAACTTCTAGCTTCCGGAACTGAGATAATAAATATCTGTTGCTTGAGCCCCCAGTCTACAGTATTTTGTTATGACAGCCGCAGGTCACCAGACCCCAGGCCAGACTTGTTTTCCTGAGGCAGGGAGGGAAGGGCAGAGGGGGCTGGAGCTCCACCCTCGCCGCGCCTCGCGTCACCCGCCTCCTGAGCCGTGCCGTGCCTGCGCCGCACCCTGTGTGGCCCCCGGGCCGCCCTGTGGCCGGCAGTAGCCGGGGTCCAGCGCCGGCCGGCGGGGCCTCGGGCAGGGGAGCCGACAGTGCGCTGCTGCAAACCTGTTGTGATGGCAGACGGCTCTGCGGAGACACTGTGAACTCAGCCAACTCGTCTACCATGAATCCGCGAGAAATGTTGACTCTAAATTACAAGGACTTAATTTTTCCAACCACAGCTAGGCAGTAAATGACTCTCTGAAATGACAGATGGAAAGTTCAGTTAATATGTTTATCTTCTGGCTCTCAGCGGGCAGCCTCCCCCAACGCTGCGCGGGCCAGCCAGCACAGAGAGGGGAGGGCGCCGGCTGCGCCCCCAGCCCCGGCCCCCTCCACAGCCCCCCAGCCCCGACCAGTCACCGGCCGCCCCACTCCACAGCCCGCTGCGCCACCCACCTGGCAGTCTCCATCTGTGAAACGTCAGGTGAGCGACCCTGAGGCCACCGTGACCTGGCTTTGTCCCCAAGGTGGCAAATCACACGGCTTCTTTGGCTCCGTCATCTACAGAATGGTAATTCGAAACTCTCGCGCCAGCCTGTCAGGGGCATGCCAGGACCACAGTCATAAGGACACCAGGGGAAGGTCTGCATGGCGTTTCCTCTGGGTCTGCAACTGATGGGACAGTCCTAGGACGTAGTTGTTGTGACTATTATCTCCATTTTATTGTTGAGACTGAGGCACAGAGAGGTTAAGTAACGTGCTCAAGGTCACATGGATAGTGGTAGCACCTGAGTTCCAGCCTGTGAGGCCTGGCTCCATAATTCATGCTCTCGAGCACTTCTATGCCTTGCCCAAAGAGATTTGTTGTGGGAGGGTGCTAGGGGAAGGATTCTGTGTTAGCTACTTGGCGAGGCAGTCACCACTCAGTTCTGGATCCCCTGCCTCCCTGTAACCAGCAGCATGGTGGGCTTGGACCGGCCTGGGCAGGGTGCCAGGTCACACTGCAGGGAAGGGGCACCTCCAGCCCTTGCCTATGGCCCACCCGGGAGCTCTGCCCGCTGGCCCCCATGTGATGACACTGCCCGAAGCAGAGTGGGCTGGTCCCTCCGAGGGGACCTCACTGCCAGAGTGGGTTGGTCCCCTCCGAGACCCCTGCTTCCAGGGAAGGACTCCAGGTCACTGCCCAAGGTTCGCCACTCTGTTGACTCTCGCTTGGGTCGCTTCCTGGCCTAGCCTGTTGGACTTGGGGCTAGCCCCTGGGATGAGGAGCTGGAGTCACAAGGAGGACGTAGGGGTAGTTCCCCTTTAGTGGGGAACATGATCAGTCCTCAGCAGGGTGGACCCAAACATGTCAGAGCCCAGGGTGTGGGTAGGAAGGACCCTGAGGCCTGGTGAGGAAAGGCTCCCTTGCTAAGGTCCTGCCTGGGGAAGAGTCTTCCAGAAGTTAGGTAAGGGGGGATTCAGGAGAATCCCCAGAACAACCTGAACAATAAAAAGAAGGAGAAATCGTGTGGGCTGTGTGTGTGCATAAGGAAGCCCAAGAAAATGGAGTTCCTGAGCATAATGGGGCAACTGGGAGGACTCACAAACAGACCAACAGACAGACAGATGAAGCTGGTAGGGGAAGCGGAAGCCTGACTAAATGACCTTCTGTAAAGGTTGCAAGTGCCAAGTTGAGGAGGTTGGGCTTCCTGTGTTAGGGGATGCATCTTTTGTGTGTGTGGTAAATTATACATAACATAAAATTTACCATTCTCACCATTTTTAACTGTACAGTTCAATGGCATTGAGTGCATTCACACCATTGGGCAACTGTCCCCACCATTCATCTCCAGAACTTTCCTAGTGTCCCAAACTGAAACTCCACACCCATTAAACAACAGCCCTCCACACCCCTCCTCCAGCCCTGGCCGCCGTCATCCTCCTTTATGCTTCTGGATGTGACCCTCCAGTAAGGGGCCCCCATCTCAACCGGGGAAGTGTGACCTGGCGGGGGCCTGGTTTAGCCCACCGCTGTAGCTGCAGGAGAAGAAGTGGGCTGGAGAAAGTTCTTACCAGTGGCTGTCATAGGAGTCCCAGCAAAAGACAAGCCTGCTTGCCCTGAGGCCTCAGGGCTGCCGACAGATGCCCAGCTTGGAGGGCAGACCTGGCCTTGAAATCCAGCCCACACACCCTGAGCGCTGTGGCCCCAGGCCAGTCCTCCGCCTCTGCAGGCTAACTCTGGAGTGGAAATGACAGTGCTTTGTGGAGTCGCCTTTGGTAATAGGTTAGTAAGAGCCGTGACTACTCCTCGTTCCCTGTCTGGTACCAGGTACACACCAGATGCTTCATGTACCTGTCAGCCTCAGGCCCTACACAGTGAGCGACTCTAGGAAACTGAGGATCTGCAGCTGAGAGACTCTTACCCCAGGCCCCGACACAGAGGGGGTGCTCATAAATGTGGGTTTACTCACAATCCCTCCATAAATGTAAACCAACCATGATGCTGACTTTCTCACATGAATGCAAGGATCAGTCATTCAGGTAAATGGCACTTTTAACTCCTGGAGTTGCCCTAGAGTTCAAAGCAAAGCAGCCTTAAGACAGATCTACTGCAGTGAAGTCAGGGTCTCTGCAGGAGGCCCAGGCTTCTGTTGAAAAGCAGGGAGGGCTTGGGGGCAGACAGCTCATCAGAGAGGCTGCTCAGGGGCCTTTGCCTGAGGCTGGTCCACGCTTATATTTAGGATGTGGGAGGCAACAGAGCTCCCCCACCCTCAGGTTCCTGGGGACAGGAATGTCATGGGGGCCTTTGTTGAGCAGCCCCAGACACCAGCCCTGTGTTACCCTGGGGAAGTAACACAGTTGGGAAGGCCCACATGAGAGAAGGATGTGTCCACATCATCCTTGCTGAGGAGGACATGATGCCCCCTGCCAGAGGACCCCCAAGCCTGAGCGGGGAGAGCTGGGAGGTCATTTGGTGAATCCAGGACGCAGGATTCTTCCCAGGAGTGCGCCCAGAAGTTCCCGGCATGTCATGGTCATAACAAGTCAGAAAATGGGCTGGGGTATGGGCTGTATTCCCCATACACAGGCTCCCATGGAGAAATGCAGGACACTCTCTTCTCCACCCCCTCATCTTCTGCAACGCCCCACTGGCGAGTGTCACCTCCTTATTCTAGTACCTCGGCCTTTGGTGATTCAGCCATGTCCAATACTGTTGCATTCTGCTGTACTCCCCTCTCCCCATGTACACTGAGCCTGAGCTGAGGGAAAGGTCAGTTCTCGCTCCATCCCAAGTCTTCCATGATTTAGCACCATGAGCAGGCTGTGGCCTCCCCCAGAACTGTTTCGTTTTCTTCTGCTGACCAAATTCTACTCAAAACTAAGTCAATGTCATCTTCTTCAGATGGTTTCCTACCTGCTCCCCCAACCCCACTGTGTACCCCAAGCCCTGTGCTCTCACTGGGTTCTACCTCTAGGGTTGCCCTTCCACATCCATCCACGTGTTTAGTCCCTGGTCTAGCTTGACAGGCTTTGGGCAACAGTCTCCATGGCCACAGGGTCCCGCGTGGGCTCTGCCCCTGGGTGGTATTCAGGGCATGCCGCTTGTCTGAGTTAAGCCAGGTGTTCTGGTCATCTTTGCCGGGTAACAAACCATTACAAATGTGGTAGCAGGAAATTATCATTTTACTGTGCCCATGGATGCTACCGGTCTGGAAGTCAGTCACAATGCAGTCGGATGGCTTGTCTCTTCCCTGAGAGGTGTGTGACCTCTGCTGGGAAGCCTTGGACACATGGGGGTGACTTGATGGCAGAAGGCTGGAATCACCTGATGACCCCTTCACTCAGCTCCTACACGTGGTTTCTCCATGTGCCCCGGGCTTCCCCACAAGACGGCAGCTGCAGGCTGGTCAGACTTTTTACACAGCAGCTCTGGTCTTGAGCATCAGCGTCCCAGTGGAAAAGCAGGAAGCTGCTTTGCCTGTTTGTTTTCCTTTCTACTTTTTTCTTAAGTCCACCAGAGTCAAGAGGAGGAGACACGGACCCTGCTTACCCCCGTGAGGGTGGTGAGGTCGCCGCATAGAAGAGCTTGTAAAGGGGCATCTGGGTGGCTCAGTTGATTAAGCCACTGCCTTCAGCTCGGGTCATGATCCTGGAGTCCCCGGATCGAGTCCCGCATCGGGCTCCCTGCTCAGCAGGGACTCTGCTTCTCCCTCTCCCTCTGCCTGCCGCTCTCCTTGCTTGTGCTCTCTCTGTGTCAAATACATAAATAAAATCTTTAAAAAAAAAAAAGAAGAAGAGCTTGTAGGACAGATGAGATTGTTGCACCTGTCTTCAGAAATCCAATCTGTCACAAAATGGATAAGAGAGAAATGAAAATGCGTGTACTCAACTGAAATGTTCTTCTCTTTCCCTCTGTAGAATGTGCCCCCACCCCCCAGGCCCAAACTCCAAAATTAGGTATTCAGCCCAAGAAAGAAGGCGAGCACCAGTCTACTTACGGAGCTGAGCTTACTTGTGGCTCCCAAAATACGTTAAAACAAAATTCCTTTGCAAGCACATATCCTTGTGCATATTTAAAATATGACATCCCAGACCCTGGGACAAAGAAATTATTTCTTCCATCTTTTCTGCGGGGTAGTTTCCAGAATCAAGATTGTTTCTTGATCTAAGTTTGAAAACTGAAAGAAGAACATTAGGTCTTAATCTCCATCAACAAATCCCTTCCAGCCAAGAACTCCCAGGTTCCACTGTTCATTTCTGTAGGAATTTGGACAAGCTAAAAGAGACACTGTTTTTCAACTCAGGATCTCCATCCCATCCAATTGGAATGAACGTCAGATTGGAAAGCCTGTGTGTGTGTGGGGGGGAGATGGAGATAATTTCCTTAAAGGCATATAATATGAAGGGAGGAACAGAGAATATCTCAGAATAAAGAGAATGCTGCCTGCTGAAATGGTTGCTTGTTTATTGAACGCTTTTAAAGAAATTGAAAAGGCCATTGGTCCTATCTCTTTAATTAGAGAGGAGGCCAGAAGGCTGGGGATGTCAAGGTTAGCTGAAAACAGAGCCACACTGACCCCAGTCTAAACAGAGGGAAAATTAGGGTGAGCACCAAAAAAAGCAGTTGATTATTTTTCTTTAAATGTAAATAATATTTTTGGCCAAGAGACAGTTGAGGACAAGCTAAAACTGCCTTTGCTGCTCAGTGTAGCTTTGCCACCAATTTAGACTCTATTCAAAGCCGTATGACTTACTTGAGCCTCCCATGTCATTTAAACTGGCCTGGGACCTTTGGTAACATCTGGAAGGAATGTATATCGACAAATGCCAAAAATAACTTTTAAATATCAGTCCTCTAGAATAAGCCACAGGGAGGGAGGCATTCTTGAGAAACGATGGAAAGATCAAACTCATTTTATTGGTTTGGAGCGCAGCCTAGCCTCTAATGCATCCTGTGCTGCTGATGTAATGTGATCGGGAGGTCTGCTACTCTTGCTTCCCTCCGCTCCGCACCAGGCAGATGAGCCTGCAGAAGACAGGGGAGTGTCTCCCGCTTAGGAGAGTGCTCATGGTAATTAGGCAGGTCTTAGGCTCTTCTGGGTTTTCTCAAGGGACAGTACCGCCATTTAACTTAGCCAATGGAGTGCAGAAGGAGGGAGTTCAGAGGCGGGACTGGCGTTGAGGATAATGAAGCTGACGGAGCATCCCTGCGAGCTGCTCTTGGTACACCTTCCAGCAGCTCTGGCGGATGCTTCAGCTGGTCCTTCAGCTTGTGCTTGAATCCCTGCTGAGATGGGGAACTTACCATCTCCTAAAAGCTCCTATTCCGTTAGGACTCTTGGTTGGGCCGCTCCTTCTATACTAAGCTAGAATAACAGCCCCCTCCGGTTCACTGTGGGACAAAATGAAAGAAATACCAAGCTGACATCATTCTTACTTGCCCCCACTGGTCATGCTGTCCCCCTGGAGTCCAAGGCCATAACACAGAAGGCCGAGCGCTGCCTGTGGGTCACTCTCCACACCGGTGGTTCTCTTCGGGGGTGCCAGAACTCACAGGACCATCACGCGGGGGTGGTCTACCCCAAGAGATGCACAAGGCACAGGGTGCAGCTGACATGGAGCTTCTTCAGTACGGGACAGTCGGGCCTCGGGAGTGTGAATCCCATGGGCCTATGAGAGCTTTTCCCTCTAGGGTGCTGTTTTGCGGAAGAACAGTGAAGGGGCTACTTGGGGGAAATGAGAAGTAGAATTCATATGTTTTTATGTTTAAGGCAGGCTTTTACTGTTCAGATCACCACATGGCTTCGGAGGTCTCTGTATGGAAGTCGTGCTCATTTTGTAGAAATGGAGGCCATTGCAGAGCCTTGTCAGCGGAGCAGGACGCCCCGGGTTACCATGTGAGAGCATGCTCCGTGTGCTATTGGATAGTCAGCGCATGCCTGAAGCCTCACAACCCTGAGAGACACGCCTTCATGTGTTCATTCACTCCACAAGTATTTACGGAAGACATACACTGCATTTGGGTTATTATTTGTCCTCAGAGTTGGGGATAGGGCGGGGAATGTCCTTATCATCTCGAGGCTCGGTATCTACCTGGGGGGAGCAGCAATGAATAAATGGTGATGTGATCTATAAAGGAAGACAGAGCAGGCCGAGGGGAAGCAGAGGATAAAGAAGGGAGAGGACCTTTTTGGAGAGGGCAGTCAGCTACAGAAACACTGGGAGAAGAGCATTTCAGCAGTTCCCTTCAGAGGGATGGCAAGTACAAAATTCCTGTGGCCCCAATGTGCTTAGCTGTCAAAGACCAGCAGTAAAAAAACCAGGTTCTGGACACGACTGAGTAAGAAGGAATACGATGGACAAGAAGGTAGGAGAGACGGTGAGGGGCTTTGGAGGCCACGCTACAGGCATTGCTTTTACTTTGTTGGATGGAGGCCACTGGAGAGTCTTGGCAGAAGAATGGTGTGACCCAGATTACATTGTGGGAGAGTTAATCTGCACATTATGAGAAAAATTGAGGTTGGGGAGCAAGGAAGAAACAGAAGTCTACTATAATCATCCAAGCAAGAGATGATGGTGGCCCAGACCAGGCCGGGCTGGGCCGTCTTCAGCTGCAAGCGTCCATGATGGTCCATATGTCTAGTAGAGCATACTGCCACCTGAATGTAATCAGAGTTCTCGTAAGGAGGAGGTGGGAAGGAATCCAGGTGGGACAGCTACAGAGCCTGCCATAGCTCCTGTGTGCCCCGGGGTTCAGACTTGGGTCCTCAATACTATGTACCACCAAAAGGAATCAGGAATTTTGTTCTCAAATCTGGGAGCAGGAAAAGTATTAATGAGTAGGGAAGATGTTTTTTAATGCCAATAAATAAGGTCACTTTCAAAAAGTGACAGTAAATTTGCTATAGAATGGACGAAACAGCCAGTTTGAAGAGATCCCATCAACCAAGCTAATCAGGAAGAAAAAAATAATCATGAAGGTTGCCTGAAACAAGATGATTTTGTGGAAGACTATGAAATCATAATAGTATTCAAAAGAAGATGGTTAATATAATGTATGCCAAAGAAGAATGCACGTATGAAGATATGTTTAATTGTATTGATTTTAATAAGTAGGAGAGTGTATTGTATTTATTTTTTCTACGAATCATATGTCTATTTTCAAAGTAGAGAGTTCTATTTCTCACCATCTCTGTTAATAAGAAAGAATAAATAGGGAGCTATAAATAAAATAAAATAATCCCTCAACCAAGGGTACTATGTCATGTAATAAGCAGGTGGAAGAAAAATCAAGAAATTGATTGCTCTTGTGGTCCTACACAGAAATTAATGAAACAGAGAACCCCAAAGAGTATTCTAAGATGATTAATTAGCTGAACGTTGAGCATACTCCATCTCTCAACTCGTAGTAGATGGAACCTCAAGATGACCCTGCTAATTATAATGCAATATCGGTAAGGCATACATAAGTTTCCAGTTAATATTTATAGAGTAGGCCAATTTATCATAATGACAAGACAGTACTTGAGGTATTGCTAACCATAAGAAACTTTTAGAAATACATCATTTCTGGGAAAGACACCAAGTTTCAAAAAACTAAATCTTTGAATTTACATTTTGAAAAGCAGTGGCTCTAAAGTCCGGATATAACAAATAGAACTTCATTATCCAGAGGAACTCAGCCAGTAATTTTGTTTGGATCACTCTGGAATATACAAACTTGTCCTAGATCAGAATCTGCGACCTCTTCTTTTCTGAAATGGTATGCTGGTATACATGCACTTACTTTGGGGTCTACTACACTTATTAGTATCTGATAGAATTGCTGAAGTCCCATGTGGGTGTGAAAGATGAAACCTTCAGAATATTACAAGTAAAGGTAAAAACAATGTCAATGTAAGGAATTTGTAATTGTGCTGCCACTTTTACTGTGAATTACTATGTCTTTGTTAATGTTTATGTCTTAAAATGACTAGTCAGGATAGCCCAGGTTATGGTGTGATTGCAAATAATCTCAAAATCCCAATGGTTTACTCCTTCTCATACTCATATTCATCTTAGTTCAGCAAAGGGCTCTCTGCTCCACCAAGTCACTCAGCAACCCAGGCTAATAGAGGCTCCACAGCCTTGTAGTTACATCATCTGGAACATGCGGCCTCTTCCATCACGGAGTGTGTTGGTTTTAAAATGTGACCACAAATTCTTTTATACCTTCCCTTCAAAAAGTAAAGACTAATTTCCTTCCCTTTAAGTGTGGAATGTACTGGATAACTTGCTTTTAATGAATACAAATCTGCAGTGGTAATGACATGTGGTTTCTGAGACCAGATCATAAGAGGCATTGTAACTTCCTCCTTATTCTGTCTTGTATCATTCATTCTGGAGAAAGCCAGTTGCCATGTTGTGAGGACCTTCAAGTGGTTCTATGGGAAGGCCCAATAGGCTACACACTAAGGCCTTCTTCTAACAGTCAGCATGAAATTGAGGCCTCATGCCAACAATCATGTAAGTGAACAATCATATGAGCAGATTCTTCAGCCTAAGTCAAGCTTCCAGGTGACTGTAGCCCTGGCCGCCATCTTGACTCTCGCCTCAGGAGAGGCCCTGAGCCAGAACTACCCAGATAAACTGTTTCTGAATTCCTGACCCATAGAAACTGCAAGATAATAAATGTTTGCTGTATTAAGCCACTAAGCATTAGGGGTAATTTGTTACATAGTAATAGATAACTAATACATTGAGATAGGGTGAAAGGGCATTAAAGGGTCTTCTTCTGGCAAGTTAGTGTTTTGTCCCAAACACGGCCCATTTAATTTCTGTTCTCATCTCATTAGCCAGAATTGGACAAAGTTTCATGCCAAACTGCAAGAGCCAGGGAGTCCTCCCTTGCACACAGGAAAAGAGAGGACTCAAACATGGACAACTTCTATAAGCCTCCACTACAAAGCATTTAAGACATTAAAGAGAATCTTATATATATTTGACCTGTACTTTTAATTAAATATTTGGAAAGTTTGATTAAGGAGGCTTTTAATAATGTATACATATTAGGAAATCTTTCATTCGTATTTTAATCATATTCATAATTATGAAAGATTATTTTAGGAATGTATAGTTGGAGAAAATGTTGATTGTTAATATATATAATATATTGTTTGTTAAAATAATATATTATTGTTAAAATCCTAAGATTAATAATCTTTTAATTAATTAATTTATTTTTTTTTATTAAATCCAAGATCTACAAGTATAAGTACACTTCTCCTTGCACAAGAACCCTCAGTTGTCTTCAATACAGGATGGAGAGAACTGAGGTCACCCTCAGCCTCGGTGAACCAAAACGAATTCTCTGTTCCAGTTTCAATCAAAGACGCCTGCCTTTTGTCAATCTTGGGATGCATGCCCAACCACTAATAAAGATTCTTCATTTTTATTTTCATCTGTTTTTGTCTATACACCATTGGACAGAATCCTGGAAGGGAAGAAGGATAAGTCTTAGGCCTCCATTCCCAATAGGTCTAAATGGAATTTAAGCCCAGGGTGTGACATGGCTGCTGGGAAAACTAGTGTTATCTTAGGTGGCATTGTTAGAATTGTGTAGAGCCCCAGAAAGGAGCAGTGTTAACCTTTTATTTGGCAGTGGTCAGACTATAGGGAAATGGTGCTTGCTTCTGAGCTTCACACTAAAAGGAGGTGATACACAGAGTGGTGATGAGGACAATGAAAATTTGAGGTCACGTAGGGGTGGTGGAGGAAAATGAAGCTATGTAACCTAGATTGGAAGGAGACGTGTTGATGACCTCAGGCATTTGAAGGGTCATGGGGGAGGCAGTGTGTACAGAACCAGCTCCTTGTAAGGGTAGAGAACTAATCCTAGGAACTGGCTGTGCCAGAAAAAAAAAAAGATAGGTGGAGAGCAAGGAAGAATTTTCCAATGAGCTGTCTCAGCATGAATTTTTTCCAGTTCTTGAGGTGGTGAGACTCCAACATTAAAGTGGCCTAAGAGAGGTTTGATTGTAGTTTGTTAGGACTGATCCCAAGTATCCTGATTTAGGATGAGTTGAACTAGTGGTTTTCAAGTTTATTCCTTGCCAACACTCCATAACCTTGAATCTGGCTAACCCAAAGATAGACACTCAGAGATTAGCCAGATGAACTCTTAATCTAATGAAGAGAGCTTTGGTCTTTATGGTCAATAGAGGTAATGTTTATCAATATCTAGTTCTCCTCTACTTTCCCTTACGCAGAGGAGTATAAGTCCTATTCCTTGAAGTGATGTTGACCATACCACTAGTTCTTACCAAAGAAATGTGAATGGAAATGATGTGTCACTCTGGCCCAAAGCAATTAACTACAGATGCTTGACCTTCTGACTCTTTCATCATCTGCAACAGACGGGTGTTGAGACAAAGAGGCCAAAAGAAGGAAATCATCTGAATTGCTAAATATGGAGGAGAGCTGCCCAGGAGAGTCCCCCAGATCTGAAGTGAAGTAAACTAGTCTTCTGGAGTTGCCACCTTGTTCTGTGCAAAGACCAAGGACGTCTCCTTTGTGAGAAAAAGCCAAGAGCACTGTGTCTGCAAACAAAGCACATCTGGGTCTACACAGAATCCTGCTGATTTTATAAACTAGTTCTTTTCAAATATTCCATACTACCCTTATTTTATAGATGTAGAAACTGAGATCTCAGAGGTTCCAGTGAGCTCGAAACTGGGTCCTTTGAGCTTCTGTCTTCTCACCAGGCCATGCTATGGCCGTGTACAATGAACATATCTCTTCAAAGGAGAATCAAACAACACTCCCCAGACACTATGTCAACCGCCCTGGGCTGGTGAGGAAAGGCAGCACTCCTCACAGAAGCTCCGTTTACAGCAGGGCTCACACTTTGCCCCAAGACAGCTTTGATCACTATGAAGTTTCCATAAACACAGAATGAATGAGGAAGAAGATGGTTACGTTTTTAACCTTCTCTACACTGATGAGAAATGAGGCATATATAGTCTTCAGCACAAAGATTTCCTTAACTCCCTTGCTTCAAACATCTGTCATCTTTCCTTTTAAAGTATTTACTTATGGCTTACTGATATAGTTCAGTAGAGTACAAGCTCAGAAAGCAGCCTGCCTGCCTTCAAATCTCAGTTCCCTGCTTCTCTCTCTGGCTGTGTGACTTTGGGAAAGTTACTTAACCACCATATGCTTTAATTTCCTCATCAGTTCAGTGGGTATCATAATAGTATCTATCTCGCAAGGCAGTGGTGGGATAAAATGTGTTAATATATGTAAAGCATTTGGAAAAATGTTTGGCATATGGTAAGTATTCAAGAAGTAGTATTTATGTTTTACTAAGTTCTTGACTGGCAGCCAACCAAATTCCAAGAACTGTGAACAGTCTGTGTGCTCAAGTCCGGGGGCGTTTAGAATAAGGTAATTCATGGGCCTCCTCTAAATGCCCCAAAAGTCCATCTGAAAAAACCCCCCACAAACTAGACTGAGCAACAATCCAAGGATTATTAGTAAGAAAGAAGTTAAGAATGGGCAATAGACAGGAAGTTGACAGCATCTGTGATAGCCATGGTGTCACATGGTCACCTCTAGCTATAGGGATGCTGGGAAAAGGATGTTTTCAAAGGCCAGTGAGATGAAAGCAGATGTCTGCAAGGGCTTTCTGGCAAGTTTTGCTTTCTGCTCTGTGCTGCACCTTCTTCCTTGTCTCATCTTCCCCCTTCCTCTCAGAAAACAACATTGTCTGTTTCCAATTAAGAAAGGCCACAAGATTTCAGACACCATAGTCCTGTCAGTCCCAAGCCACTGAACCACGATCTGGCACATGAGGGAAAAAACAAAACTGTAATATGTTTATGCTACTCTTGAGGGGTTTTGTTATTTGTGGCAAAATGCAGAACCTAACTAATACAGTAATCTTGGCTTCTCTGAAAACAGATGTTTCAATAGCAAAAGAAAGAAGAAACAGGATCATGGGAACTATAAAGTGGGCACTGATCCACCAATTTCTCTCTTCCACCATGCTTTCAAAAACTATCTGCAGAGTATGGAACCTGCAAATAGAGCAGAACCTGCCAGAAATGCAAGGCATGGACAACCTAACATCAAGTAATAGCACTGATATATCAACCTGTTCCTTTTGAAACCAAAATAATTAAAAGATCAAAGTACAAATAGGCAGATAGAGATGGAAAAACTAGTTAAGAAGCAACAAAAGTTGAAAAAATAACATAAACCTAAAGCAAGAAGAGGGTATCATGAAAAGAGAACAATAAACAGTAAAGACTTCTTAGAGATTACAGATATATTTGTTAACATAACAAATTCATTAGGCATTCTTGAAAATAAAGGGGGAGAAACCTCTCACCATATAAAGCAAAAGGAAAAAATACATACATCCCAAATTGGAAGAATTAAAATTTCAAAATGGGGCAATGGAGAATACAAAAGTATATATTTTGTAAGGGAAAAAAATGAGTAAGAGCAGAGATAAACAGTTGTGGGATTCTTTTTTTTTTTTTTTTTGTAAATCCAAAGAAGTGGTGATAAAGTTGATATTCTCATAATAGTCTAAAACAAACTTATTTAATTTGTTTGAAAATCATTTGATATTAAGAACCACAAGAAAAGCCATTTCCTTTAACTCAGAAATTCCATGTGTAAAACTGTGTCTGAAAGAAATAATTCCCAAACAAGAAAATTTACATATGCAAAGTGCTCTCTCTAATACTACTTATTATAACAAAAACTAAAAACAGCTTCAAAAGGTTTAATACCAAAGGAACGGGGAAGAAATTCAAGAAACAAAATACAAGTGACCCACAAAGAAATCACGTTATCAAAGAAATGTAAATTATTGTAACAATGAGGTATCAGATCTGTCCATCAAACTGGGAACATTTTAGAAGTATCATGTCCAATGTTGTCTATGATGTGGATAAACACAATTTTATGTTCTATTGGTGAGAATGAGGATGGGCCCAGCATTTCCAAAGGATATTTTTAAAAAATCTTTAGGATAAAATGCACTCATTTTGACAAGGCAATTCTACATCTAGGTGTCTCACATTAAGATACAATCCAGCAGTTATACAAATATGTACATCTTGGGAATTTTATTAAATGATACTTACAGTAGCAAAAAAACTAGAAATGAGACATGTCCTTCAGCAAAGAGCTGGGGCACTGGGGAGGGTTCCATCCCACAGTGGTACCTGCAGGCTTCAGCATGTTTCAGTACCTCTGGGTGGGTTCATGGCCCTGCTTTATTAAGTTCAAAATTCAAGTGATGAAACAGTGTGTCTGACCTGATTTCATTTGGGTGAATATAAATATCATATACTAAATGTAAATATGTATGTGGATGGTGTTTGGCATTTCATATACCTTAACTGTAATATTTTTTTTCTTTTTAACTTTCAGAATTGTTAGACATCTGCTTCACAGTACATTACCATTTTAATCAGAAAAAAAAAAAAAAGAAACCCAGCCATTTTGAGGGAGGAGGCAAGAAATGAAGACTGCCTCCCCACCACCAGCCTCCCAGACTTAATGGTCTAGAGAGTAGAGAACTGAGTATCTTGGAGGAGGTGTGCTCGCTGGAAGCCAGGAGGCCAGATAGCTAACCAGACATCTCATTAGTGTCAGATCAAGACCAGCCATTTGAAAACCAAATCATCATTTTTGGAAGGTTTCCTCTCATATTTAACTGTGTTTGGATAATGACCCTGTGTAGGTTCAACTCATTCATTTACTTAGAGGTACTTTTTATAACTGGTTTATCTTGGAGTGTTCAACAGGAAGTCACATAACTTAAAGTGAGACATCCTTTGCTAAGCTTTACTAAAGCTTTTATGACTAACATGAGCATTTAGTAACACCTATTTTTAGCTTTTCCAGCCTAGAATTACAGCTATAACATAAAAATCTTGCGTCTTGAACACCCTCTGTCTATTGATAAAGTAAATCTCCGTTTATGTCTTCATTCATTAACTCTCCAAATATTCTTTTAGGTTGCTTTTGTGCCCGACCCTGTTGGGAACTGGAGATACAATGGCGCTATGCGTTGAATTGTGTCCCCCCAAAATGTATATGTTGTTGTTATTTATTTATTTATTTATTTATTTATTTATTTATTTATATTAACATTTATTTAAATTATTAAATATATATTATTTGGATAGGGACTTTACAGAGGCCATCAACTTAAGGTACAGTCAGAACGAACCCTGATCCAATGTGACTGGTGTCCTTATAAAGCGGGGAAATTTGGAGAAAGACATGCATACGGGGGAAATGCCATGTGAACATGAACATGAAGATGGCCGTCTGCAAGCTAAGGAAAGAGGCCTGGAAGCAACACTACCAACACCTTGGTCTTGGACTGTTGGCCTCCAGAACTGTGAAACAATACATTTCTGTTGTTTAAGACACTCAGTTTGGGGTTAGAGCACAGGACCAAGCAAAGCAAACCCAAAGACAAGCAGGGAAACTCCCAGTTACTGACCCCGTAAGGACCTTGGTAAAGGACCTGTCCCCTGCCGTGAACAGTGAGTGCTCCCAGGGACAGGAGTCCCAAGTCTCAGCAGCATAAGTCAAAGTGCTTCTCCTGGGTAGCTGTCATGGTCTGTTGGTACTGAGAATATTGTAAATCATGTCACACGATCATGTTTTCCTCTTCTTGTGGGCTGCTTGGAACCTCAGAAACACCTTTAAGTTCCTAAATGTATAGGACGTTGCAGTGGACATTCCATGCTTCATCTTATTATTTCCACCCTCTTAACCCACACTGACTTTCATTTTAACCCATATTCGTTTTCACGAACACCTCTAATAGTTGTTTATGTGAAGATGGGCATGGGTATTTATTTATGTGAAGGGGGCATGGGTGTTTATGGTTTATATAAAGAAAGGCATGGATATTTTAAATTAAATAGACAATTTAATTGACTCTGGTAATCACTCAAACATATTGTATTCAGTTATTAAAAATGATATGACACCATGGATAAATATATTGAAGTATATTTAATACTTTGTTTATTGTATTTAATGTTAAGAAAAGGAAGCCCAGGATGGACATCTCTTACCAGCAATCATCAGCCTTTGATGTGAAACAAACTAGGAGCAGCTCCAGGAGCCCCTGAGAACAACTCTGGAGCCATTCCAGGGAGCACAACCAGTCTGCAGTCAGGAGCATTCCTGAGCCCAGAGCAGGGGCCTCTGGCAAAACATCCTCACTCTTACCCCCAAAACCCTCATCTCATTACAGAATCAGACCCTTCAAAGGCCAGGGTCTTAAGGGACTTGCCAGGCCCAGGGACTTGCAAACTACAAAGACAAGTTGGTTGCTCTGATCCCCACCCCAAGACACAGGATGAGACAAGGCAGGATGACTCAATAGACCCTTCCACCAGAAGAGGATGAAGCAGAGGCGCATCACAGATCCTGAAATCCAGCTGGGCTCCTGCAGACTGGATTGCAGGGCCATTCTCTGATTATAGACTGGTTCTTTTCCCTGGAAGTGACTTCTAATTCACTGTTCTCTCAAGTTCTTGAAGCTGTGCTCTTCGATGTCCTCCGTTTTCTATATAAGAAATGGCTGTGTTTGCAGCTGAGCAGCTTTCTCAGCCTGATCCCTGCCTGGAAATATTTAGGGGCCCAGAGGTCTTTTTGGGATTTTCATGATCTCAGTCCCTGCTATAGCAGTGTGGCCATTTAGATCCCTTGAATGAATCTCCTCACTGAAACAGAAAAACAATAGATATAAGAAACATCTTGTCAAATGTAGTGCTGAGCTCTCACAGAAGTTAGAAATCCACAGAATGATTTAGAAATATCAGAGACCAATCCTGCTCCTGTAAGATCTTAAACTTATAAACTTTGAAGGACCTCTGTAAGAGAAAGAAAACTAAATTTTAAAAACAAAAAGAGGTTCAGCATCATGGAAAGAGCCCATGAAAATGAGAAGTCTTGAAATTCATGTTTCATTTGCTTCACAGTAAATCTACTTCTAGAAAGTAACAAACCCAGAAAAAGTGTATTAAGTGTATCACGTGAGATGACGATAAAGATATCGATCAACTTCAGAAATTCTTAAATATGCATATTGAAAAAGCTAAGTTAACCATTAATAGAACAAGTAGAGGGGAAACAATGGAATCAGATTTTAAGGCACTGCATCTAAATTAAAGCACAAAAGAGAAGATAAAAAAGAAAAATAGAATGAGACAATTATTATGTTAATGAGAAATTATCTTTGTTGTACTTAGAGGGTAATTTATAGCCTGAAATGCTTACAGCAAGAAAGAGGCACAAAATTAAGCATCCAAAATATGAAATTAGAAACATAACAGCAAAGAATATAGACAGAAGAAAACAAATACAAGAACAGAAATTAATGACATAAAAGCAAACATAAAAAGGATGGGCAAAATTGAAATCAATTATTTGAAAATGTTAATCAAGTAGACATACTCTGGGCAAGATTAATCAAGGAAAAGAGGTAATGCATATCAAAATTAGGATTGGGAAGGAACGAAATATTCCAGAAATTAAACTAATACAAAGAAACATTATGAGTAATTTCATGGCAAAAATGAGGAGATGGTACATATCTACAAAAATACAAGATATTAAAAAATACTTCAAGATGAAAATGGGAAACCTTACTAGATGCCAGAATTCTTCCACCAAGGAAACAACAGACCTAAACAGCCTTAAGGTTGACTCCTTTATCCTGACTTTGCCTTGTCACTCTCCTTTCTGGAAGAAGCCCAAGTCCCCGGGTTCCAATCCTGGGCCATAGACAGAACAAACATTCCCGAGCCAGGCCTGTTCAAAACCACTCTTGGTCTCAGCTCCCTTGTCATTAAGATAAGGGCTTTGGCTCTGATCAGTGTTTGCGTATCTCCTTAGATCAGTGTTGAAATAAATCCTTACAGTGTTTGGCCTTGACCACAGTTTGAAAAACTGTGGGATGCAGCCATTAGTGGGTTGTGAAATCATTTTGGTGGGTCATAAGCAGCACTTTTTAATAGAATAGAATCCTATTTTTGAATAGGATAGCAAATATTAAATCGCTTCACACATGTAAGTGTAAGTATGGTTTCTTATAAAACATATTTCATATAAAATTTATCTTGATGTACTGAATTTTGACACTGTTATGGACTAAACTGTGTCCCCTCAAAATTCATAATTGAAGCCCAAACAGCTAGTGCTTCAGAATGTGATTGTATTTGGGAGATAAGACCTTAAAAGGGGTGAGTAAGTCAAATGAGGCCATTAAGGTGGGCCCTCATCCAGTCTGACTAGTGCCTTTGTAAGAAGAGGAAATTTGGAAGCACAAAATGGCAGCAAGGACACACGTGCACAGAGGAGAGACCATGCGAGGAAACGGGGAGAAGGCAGCCATCTGCAGGCCAGAGAGAGAGGCCTCAGAGAAACCAAACCTGTTGACACTTTGATCTTGGACTATTTGCCTCCAGAACTGTGAGAAATAAGTTTCTGTAGGTCAAGTTCCCAACCTGGTATTCTGTTACAGTAGCCCTAGCAAACTCATACAGATAATGCAATTCTCATGGTGGGTTCAGTCGAAAAGGTTAGACGGTCATTGGTTTAGGTTGTCTCTAAGGGCCCTTCAAATTTTAAAATTCACTGGAGGTTGAAAAGAACAAAGGCCTGCTCTTCAGTTTGCAAGGAAGCTTCCCTAGGGGTTTTCAGAAGCCCCCAGCCCCTCCCATGAGAGTACCCCAATGCCATGCGTGCAGGGGAGAGACACGGCATGCAGCGGGCCTCTGAGCAGCTTCGTGAGACTGTAGCTACGGCTGTGATCTTGAAGACGGAAAAACACAAGGCATGTGGGAACCAACCAAAAGAGTCCAGGGGCCAGACAGCGCTTTGCAGCAAAGGATTAAAAAAGAGCCGGACTTCTGAAACATCAGGGTCAGGTGCTCAGTCTCCTGACACTGGGTCCTTTGTGCGATGAGATAACGTGAGTGAGGTAGTAGGTGCTTCTGGATCCTGCTCCATTTCCTTCCATCAGTCCACCCTGAGCACCACAGCGACATAAATGAGGGCGAGTCCTGTCCTAGCAGAACAGGCCCCATACTGGCTGGAGTGACGGCACGCTCGCCTAGCCCAAAGGTGAGTCTGTGAACGCAGTCCCCAGGGTGCCATCTGATGACGGTCTCCCGTTGGCAGGGCTGCTTGGACCATCCAAGAGTCTCACTCCCACAGTCACTGTGTGACCTCCAACGTCTGCTGCTAAAGAGTTTTCTGTCTCCAAAAATAATCTCTAAATGATGGTTAGCACGGCCCCAGCATAATTCATCCTCTCCAAATAAGTGAAAGGAAGCCAATGCCCAACTCCTGGCACAGCCACTGAGCAGGCCTTGGAAGAGAAGGTGGCCATGACTTCAGTCTTTGGCAGAGGGCTGTGGACGGGCCTCGGAGCCAGGCCAGCGCCAGGACTCCTGGCATGGGCATTTCCTTCTGGCTGGGGCCAGGAAACAGTTTGAAGCTCTTCCACCACTGCTCCCTGGGCCCTGGGAGTCTGTCACCTGAACTGGCCACACCACTGTCTGAGGTTGTCACCAGGACCTCCCTTTTCCAAGAGCTTCCCAATAGTTACTTGAGCACCAGGCAGCAGGTGCTTGGTTGTTGGATCTGATCCCTCATTGTACAAAGAGCATCTCTCCATGTCCTGACTTCCCATTGACCCCAGGGAGAGACCAAAGATCCTTGCACATCATTCTACCCTAGACATAGCTGCACTCAAGGCTGATTCTCATGACTAGAAGTGTGTTACTTTGTGCCAAGAGGGAGATATTGTGCGGCTTTCATCCACAGGCTCTTTTCCGCATGCATGAAGGACCTGGCTGATCTGGATCATTTTGAGGCTGGGAGGAGTTGGAGAGAGCTTCTGCAGTGGAACAGGAGGAGGCCACTCAGCATCAGCAGCATTTAATTAAACTTTACACCAGCCCTGGGAGAGAGTTAATGTACCCACTTTGGAGATGAGGAGATTAAGTCATGGAGGTCAAATAACTTGCCCCAAGCCACCAAGTCCATGAAGAAGATATAAAGAGTTTATTTGTTGTTAGGGGATCTATGATCTTTGCAATCTTCCCTACACTGAAGCTAGAAAAGATATTATAATTGGATGAAGTGGAGAGGGGGCCCAAGAATGACCATGAGGATGATAAGAAATCTTCAGGGCTTCCCCAGAGCAGTGAGGGGGAGCCCAAAAGGCAGACCCTGAAGATGGTCCACGGCCAACCACAGGTTCATGGGGTCAGTACCAAACTTTGAAGTAGCCTTCCTTCTTTAAGTTTGGGAAGCATTGACCCCCTAGGGAGGCAAATTTGTGGGAAGGAAGGGTGGGGTCAGAGCCTGGGGACAGGTCTAACATCATGACTACTGGTTGAGTGACCCTGAGCAAGTCGCTGGACCACTCGGGGCCTGTTTCCTTGATTAGAAAGTGAAACTGATGCTCCATCTCTCACTATGCACGAGAAGATTCGGCCCTTACCCCCCGCCAACACGTGTGGACGGCATGCGTTCATGTGATTCTCACTACTTACGGCATTTGGAGGTGTTGGACTCAAATGGAAAATGTATTCTTCCTCCACAGAGCTTTCCTTGTTTGAATGAACTGAATCTTTATTTTTCTTTTACAAGCAAAGAGGTTTTCATTAATTTGTGCCAGACTATTTAATATATTCTTAGGTTTCTACAGTGCTCTTGTTTCACTTAATTTTCTAGATTTCCAAGAAAGTTTCAGGATTTGATTTGGTGAGTGACCTTGAAAGGGCTGAGAGAAATAAGAAAAACAAGAAGCAATTTGTTTGCAACAAGACTCAGTCTAAGGATCTCATCAAAAAATAAGTACAATTGAATGTATGTAGGGGTTTTCCTTAAACGTCTTGTTGTTGGTTCCTTTTAGACAAGGTAAGATTGGCAAAAAATCAAGCCAGAAATTCAATGACATAATGAACACAGCTTTGTGTATTTTAATTAGGATCATTAATAAGCAATTAAAGCTCTGGATAGTGGGAGCAAAGATTCTTTTGAAGAAGCATTCACTGTAAACCACTTGAATGCTACCCGGGACTCCCGTGACCCCAGTGGGGGGAAGGTTTTTCCACTGAAAGCCAAGCTCCTGAGTCTGGATTGTTCTTGTTTTATAGGTGAGAACTCTGAAGAACAGGGAGCTCTGGTGACTTGCCTGAGGTCGGGGGGTAAGTGAGGGAATCTAGCAGAGCTAGAAGATTCCAGAAGCCTTCATTGCAGCTTGTGGAGTTGGAGGGGAGATGGAGGGAGAGAAAGAGAAAGGGGGAAGGAAAGGGAGAGGTATAAAGGGGGGGGAGGAGAAGAGAGGAGGGAAGGTAGGGAGAGGAAGGGAGGAGGAAGGGAGGAAGAAGAGGAGAGGAGGGAAGGGGAGGGGAAAAGATAGGGAGAGAGCAATGGAATCTTGTTGAGATGGGGAGGGAACTCAGGGGCCTTAGCTTTCCCATCCCCTAGTTACCTTACAAGGTTGCTTCAGAGGCCAAAGTGATGAAATGATGAGGGGCCATAGCACCATGCCTAGAGGTGCTTCCTATTCCAGACTTGAGGTGGGACAGTGAGTTCTGCCATCCTCCAGCTGTGTGACCTTGGGCAGCTTTCTGACCTTCTCTCTGAGCACTGGTTTCCTCACCCTCAAAATGGGTCTAAGAATAGTCCCTACCTTAGAGAAGGTGTGTTAAGAAGCTGACCCTTGCTGAGTGACTTGTCAGAAATACAGATCCATAAGTGTGATTAAGAACATGATGCCCTTGGGGCGCCTGGGTGGCTCAGTCATTAAGCGTCTGCTTTCGGCTCAGGTCATGATCCCAGGGTCCTGGGATCGAGCCCCGCATCGGGCTCCCTGCTCGGCGGGAAGCCTGCTTCTCCCTCTCCCACTCCCCCTGCTTGTGTTCCCTCTCAGGCTGTGTCTCTCTCTGTCAAATAATAAATAAAATCTTAAAAAAAAAAAAGAACATGATGCCCATTGGGAATTTTAACATATAACACAAATAAACATGATTTTTACCATTTGCATAAAGTAGATGTACCTGCAGAAGCAGGTGTATTTTAGTCTAGGAAACAAGGAGACCATTGATCGTAGGACCTGGAGGAAAGTGTGGGAGAGAGTACCACTGTTGTCTGGACAGTGCCCTCCATCGTCCTGGGCAGGGAGGCCAGTATGGCCCTTGGCCTGCATGCCCTGGCAGCTCTCAGGGGCCCTTGCTGGAAATCTCCCCACTTAGCCTGGGCCTACTCACCTTCTCCTCCAGGTACTGTTGCCAGATAAATGTAAAAGATGCCTAGTTAAATTTGACTTCAGGTTAAGTAATAAATACCTTTTTTAGTATGCGTGTGGCCC
Organism: Mirounga leonina; assembly: GCF_011800145.1. NCBI lineage: Eukaryota > Metazoa > Chordata > Mammalia > Carnivora > Phocidae > Mirounga > Mirounga leonina. The sequence continues at coordinate 13,360,576 of NW_023270265.1, read as the reverse complement.
ATGCAATATTCGGGATGTACTTGTACTGAAAGTTTGATGCTTGTCTAAAATTCAAATGTAACCGAATACCCTTTTTATTTGCTAAATATAGAAATCTTACCTTCAAGGAGAATTTCTTTTCTGATTATGAAAATAATGCATGCCTGATATATAATCTAGGAAATAACTAAAGCACAGGAAAAAGAAAGTAATCATTCCCACATAACACCATGAAAGATGTCAATACTTGCAAATTGTGGTCTATTTCCTTGTATGTTACTCAGTTGAGATGATATTTTTTGCCATTTTATGCATGGATCTTAAATTTCTTTGGCCTGACATTAGACATAATCTCGCCTTGTCCAGCTTTCTTCTCGCTGCACAACCTCCGCCTTCTTGCTGAAGAAGCCAGTGGCTCCGGGTGTGTGTATCTGTGCCTAATACTCTGTCCACACGTCTTCAGATGATCTCTCAAGTGGCTTTTAAAATTATTCCAACTTATAGACGTATATAATCATGGCATTTGAAAGTGATGACATTTAATATCTCACAGCGACTTTTTTGCAAAGCTCTCACGGGTGCAGTCAAAGCTTCCCTCCCAAGCCCCGCCGAGCGACCCCGCAGACATTCCGCCTGCTCCCACACGTTGATGTTCCAGGAGAAGAAAAGCCGGCACTCAGCCTTTGCTCCTCCCTGACTTACAAGCACTCAATTCTGCAGAAGACCATTGATTTGAAAAACACAAAAATAAGATCCGTGGGATGGTATCTTGTTTTCCAAGGTGGAAAGAATGGACTCTGGAGTAGTGTTTTCCATCTAATAGACTGGGACATGCGCGGAAAGAGCTCACTTCTCCTTCTAGATATCCCTTGGACTAGTGGATCTCAACCCCAGCTACACACCTAAATCACTGGATGAGGTTTAAAAACTGCCAAATCCCCCAGCCTCGCCCCAGCCTAGTCAATGTTTATCTCTGGGGGAGGGGTCCCAGGTCAGCATCTTTTCCTAGAGGTCCCTGGGTGACTTCAGTGGGTAGTCAGGACTGAGGACACCTGGTTAGGAGACTTTGAAGCTGATATTTGCATGAGTCAAAGGAGAGGAGGCTGGAGACAACAGAAGAATGTCAGAGACCTACCTGATGCCTAGGGCTTCAAGGTCTTCATGCCTTTGTGTCCACCCTGTAGGCAGCCTCTCTGTTGGTCTCAGCAGACACAGCTTCTCTTCAGGGCTTCTGCCAGAATCTTCCCTGAGTCTGGAAAGTGGCCTGGTCCTCTCGGGGTCCAGCTCAAGTCCTCCACTTTCTCCTGATTGCTCCTGACTCACGGTTAACATGGCCTTTGGCTCTCTGCCTGGTGGTCAGGTGTAAGCCCCTTGAGGTTGCTCCCCTCCTGTCCCTAACACTCAGCTCCAAGCTAGCCCACAGAGCTGGAGCCGAGGTTGCTTCTCTTTTATCACTCGGTGGGCTCGTGAAGAGACATCTTTGGGGGCCTGCGGCTTCCCCTGCGGATGGAAGGGTCTGTTCCCTGCATTGCAGACTTCTCACTCCAGGGCTGACTTTTGCTCTGTGGGAAGCCAGAGCCATTCCTCTGATCATTCAGCAGCCTTTCCAGGCAGGGACACTGTCACCACCAGGCAGGGACACCAACCCCTCCTAGGGAGCTGCACACATGGGACAGCAGAGAAACTTCCTGAGTAGAGTCAGGGGCTGGGCCCAGGGAAGCCGGGAGCCTGCAGGAGGCTGTCAGGGGCTCTTAGTAAGTTTGGGCTGCTTTAACAAAATATCACAGATCGGATGGCTTAAACAACAGACATTTATTTCTCACAGTTCTGGAGACTGGGAAGTCCAAGGCAAGGATGCTGGCATGGCCCGTTCTGGTGAGAGCTCTTGTCCTGGTTCACAAACATCCTCCTTTTTGCTGCGTCCTCACATGGTGGAGAGAGACTTGGGGGTGGGGGAGGGAGGCTCTGGTCTCTTTGTCCCCTTATATGAACACTACTCCCATCATAGGGACTGTACCCCAGTGATCTCATTGAAATCCAGTCATCTCTCAAAGGTCCCACTTTCCAGTACCATCAGACAGGGGTTAGCACTTCAAAATACAGATCTGGGGGGACACATTCAGTCCATAGCAGGGGACGTAAGGGGAATGAGCAGGGGAAGAACCGACATATCTTAGGAGAGCGGTCACATGTTTGGGGAAAGGTCAAGCCCTGCTGATGGCCTGTCAGCACGAAACAGCATTTTGGGGTAAACGTGCTATGTTGATGGGGTTGGGGATGAGGCAGAGCTTGCCCCTTGGCTTTCTCAACCAGGCCCTCTTGAGGTACATGAAGAAATGAGAGAGGACAGAGGACATGAGGGGTTGTGATCACCTATTGGGTTCCTTAGTGTTGTCTTCCAGGTTGGTCCAGTGCCCACCTGTCTCTGCGGCAGCCCCCGTCAGTCAGCGGACATCTGGTGAGGCATAGCAGGTGCCACATCAAGCAAGGCAAGTGCACACTCCCTTCCTCGAGGAGTTCACACTCGTGTGGGGTAAGACGGGCAGGAGTCACACAGTCACACCGATTCACAAGGCCCACAGGTGAGGGGTGCAGAGCTGAGTCCCTGCAGGACCTGTCGCCTATGGCTGGGTTCACCCATGGGTGCACCAAGGGAGACCAAAGGGTGGAAGAAGGAGGTGGCAAGTGGGCCTGCTGCAGGCCCAGGCTGGTCACATCCTCTACAGAAGGCTCTCCTCCCTCTGCTTCCAGACTGCATCCGGGTTCTGAGAGCCACTCTTGCTCTGCTTCTGTGGGTAGAGAAAGATAGTGATGCCCTCCCAATAATTTCACCCCACTGCCTCGGAGGGCCACCCCACCCCTGGAAATTTCCCCTAACCCCAGCCTAAACTCTATAGTCAGTCCCTTCATTGAACCGTCATCAAATTACCCAATTTAAATATACCACCTGTTTCCTGCTGGGACCCCAACTGACACAACAACCTAGACTGGGAGGTCAAGGAAGCTTTCAGAAAAAAGGATATTTGAACTGAGCTCTGGAAGATGAAATTCCAATTTTTCTTAATGGGCAGATCCAATATGTGTGTTTGGTCAGTAAGGGGAGTCCTGGTGAGCCCAAGGCTACAGTGAAGGGGGTGGGAGGGGCAGAGGAGGACCCCATGAAGCCCTCCCTCTTCTAGACATATCTGGACAAGGTGTCAATGGGCCTGGGCTCAGCTATAAGAAAAAATAAGAGGCAACTCACATTCCTTCAGCACTGCAGGGACCATGTAGCTGCTGGAGCCCATACGGGAAGACCTTCCATACAGGTAGACCTTCCATATGGGTAGACCTTCCATACAGGTAGACCTTCCATATGGGTAGACCTTCCATACAGGTAGACCTTCCATATGGGTAGGCTTTCCATACGGGTATACCTGGTGGGGGCTGATGTCTGGTGCTCCAGGTTATGAGGGATGTTCCCTGAAAGGCCAAGGCAAGCAACAAGAGGGCCAGAACTCAACTTTAGGGGACCCTGTGAAAAGATCTGTACCCCACACATGGACTGTAACTTTACATCCCTGAGTTGGTACCCCATGAAAATGTGGGTTAGAACTATGTAGCAGTCATATAGACATATATTCCAAATTCCATGTCATAATCCTAAAGTTCCATTATCTGGATGTATGAGTTCCTTATGGCTGCTGTAACAATTTACCACAAACCTGGTGGCTCAACATGATAGATATTTATTCTCTCACAGTTCTGGAAGCCAGAAGTCCGAAATCAAGGTGTCACCAGGTCTTGCTCCTTCTAGAAGCTCAAGGAGAATATCTGTTCTTTGCCTCACTCAGCTGCTGGTGGCTGCCGGCACTCCTTGGTTTGTGGCCACGCCACTCCAGTCCTCAAGGCCACCATCTTCAAATATCTTTCTGCTCAGTCTTCACATCACCTTCTCCTCGCTCTGTGTAAAATCTCTCCTTGTCTCCCTCTTGCAGACACTGGTGTTTGCATTTAGGGCCCATGGGGATAATCCAGGACCATCTCTTCAACTCAAGATCCTTAACCTAAACACATCCAGAAAGACCTTGTTTTTGCATATAAATTAACATTCATAGGAATTAGGGTGTGGGTATCTTATGGAGGCCATATCTCAGGCTACCATTCAAGGCTATGAAGCATCATCTTTCTGACTAACCCATGGAGTGACAGCTTGCTTCTGGAAGAGCTATTAGTTGACAGCAGAACTGGGGATTCCTGATGTGCTGCTATCACTGAGTCCTCGTCCCGGGTGAGTCACTGGATCTCTCAGGTATTTGCTTTCTGTTTCTTAAATGAACGGATGGAAGTGAATCAGTTTCCATGAACCACCAGGGTCTCTAGATGGGCCTCAAGGCATCTGTAAGCCCCTTGCAAAATGGTTCTCATGCACATACGGATATTTCTTGGAGCTCCCCTTAGTTCCTCTGAAGGCCTGGGGCCAAAGAAGGCTCATAAAGAATCAGCTGGGGGACCCTCAACCCTGGACAGAGAGCCCTGGGAGCTCTCAAAAAGTAACCAAGCCCCAGGCCAATTCAGTCAGAACCTGTGAGGATGGGCTGGACATTGACAGGTTATTTAATCGTTCTGTGTAATTCTAGTATCAGACAGGGTGGGAACGATGAACTTTTGAAGTCTTTTTTTTCTTAGTGTCCTTTCCAGGTAAGGCATTTGACCGCTCAGTAGAGACAGAGCCATGGGTCTCAACTTTGGCTTCACATCAGGCTCCATCTCAGGTGGACTTAATTGATCTGGGGTGACATGGGCATTAGGATCTAAAGCTTCCCGGATGATTTCAGTATCCAGCCCAGATTGAGAGTCCTGTGACAACATGAAAAGCAGCCTTCCACTGCAGCTGCTAGTCTAAAGGGCAGCTGTCAGACCTCAGGAGGCCTCCCTGACTGGGACTTCCTAGACCATAAAATGGCTCTTTCTATGGGAGACAGAAGAAGTCATTTCTCTGGAAATCGTGACCCATCAGTGAAGTTTCTAGCCATGAAGACTTAGCCATGGCTCTGCTGCCAGAAGGTTGAGGTATGGAGTAGGTGACCTTTCGAAATTTCTGACAATTCCTTGAATTTATATAAACTGCTATCAAGCCTTCCCTTGATAGATTCTGCTGCCATTTAGAGAAGGAATGTGAGAAGAATAAAAATAACCCTATGAATTCAGGATCGTGGAAAATGTCATTACTGGTAATGAAAATTACAGGAAGCCTTGCTGACTCTTGCTACCTCCCCAAGACTAACATGAGAACATGTTTTTTCTTCTGATGCAATAATTAAGTTTGCCCAAGAAAACGTTTCTCTGTGCATGCCTCAGGGCAGGAGCTAAATGAAGCCTTTAACTAACTGATAAATGTGATCATCTTGGTTTACTGAACTCTCTGGGACAGACAGGCTTCCCAGGTAGATTAACTGAGCAGTCATGTGCCTGGGGTGGGGGTGGGAGGTGCTTTAGAGAAGGCATTAGAGATTCCTGAAGCTCAGAAAGACTTACTTTGTGAGAAAATGGAAGAGGGTTGGAGGGACTTCCACAGTTAGAAGAAGCCACAGTTCTAGACCCAGAGGCCAAGATGCCAAGATGGAAATAACAGTTCAAAGTAAGTCTCATCAGATACCACAGGGATGAGGACACACATTGCCTCAACACTGAGTACAGAGAAGGTGAGGGCACTGCGGATACATGGAGAGCAAGATAGCTCTTGATGCCCCGATGCAGGTTGCATTTAGTTCATTTCATTAACAGATCTTAAGGTAGGAGTCTCCCAGGATGCTCAGAAAGCTGACCCAGAGGGAGGAAGGGATAGCTGACTCCTGACTTGACTGCTGAAAAGCTGAACAGAATTAAACTGGATTGGGGTTTGCTGCCATGGACCCCTCCACTAAAATAGAAACAGAAAATTATGGGTTGCAAAACATACAAATGAACAAGGGAAAGTTTTAGCCTCATTAGTTATCAGTGGAACAAAGAGCCAGAGCCCCTTGAAGAATGATTTCTCTCCTCTGGAGAAATACTCAAAGGATGAGTGGTGTTTAATGAAGTGGGTCTCCCCTACCCTGTGGGTGAAAGGGTAAACAGGCATGAACCTTTGCAGAAACAATTTGGCATTCTGTGTCAATTCCAGGTGTATATTTCATCTCACTGTTTCCACTTGTGGGAAGTTAAACATTCTACATAACAAAGACTTTATGCTCAAGGGTATGTATGGAGGTGTTATTTATAAGAGCTGAGAACAGAAGCCAAACACTCCTCCTACAACCCCATAGAAATGACCTTATGCCCCCAAATTGGCACACCCATCATGGAATATTATTAGACCATTAAAATGAAATCTATGCAGAGACCAAAGATCCTAATAATATAAAAGTGAAACATGCAAGATATAAACTTATGTTAATTTCAGCAGCAACTATGTAAAAATAAGAGGTTGCATCAAAAAGAGGGAAAGAAATATTTTTTAAATATTAGAGTTGTGGTACTAACAAAAATTATTTTTAAATTTTCTGCATTTTCTAAATTGTCTATAATGAGTATTATTTATAATAAGAGGGGTTTTTGTTTGTTTGTTTGTTTTGGTCTCTTTTAAGAAAAGGTTAATTCTATTTCAGTTGTTAATTGGAAGTGATGGTCAACTATTGTGGTCATTACCTTTGTCCCTGCTGATGCAGTGAAAACTCTCTCCCCTCCTCCCACACACTCAAACACACAAACCTTCCATCAGCAGAACATGCATGTTGCATTATTCTGATTGGGGTGCCAGGGTGGCAGCAGTAGGTGACAGAAGGAAAGTGAGCCTGGGGACATCAAAGAGTAATTCCCCTAGACTGAGGGATTTTGATGGGTCTGAGTAAGAATAAAAGAATAAACTCTGCTAGAGAACTTAACATTGCTGTTGCAGGTAAAACAACAACAACAACAACAACAACAACAAAACCAAAAAGGGCCTTTCAAGGAGCTTCCTTTTTGTCTCTTTAGGGCAAGGCTGGGGTTTCCTACCCTTTGTACTTATTTCAACATGCCAGACGTCAGCACTTACCCCTGAGATTCAGAGCAAGGAAAATAGATGCATCCCATCCCACAATTCCGATCCTCCCCCAAGTAGAGATGATGAGCTGTCTCATTGTGGCAACACGACTGGAGCCAGGCCACCAATTCCTCAGCTCTTTGAAGGCTTGCCTTTTCCTGTGCCCCCAGGGCCTGGAAGTCCCCAGGGACAGCTCCCGCCAGGCTAGCTCATGCTGGTCCTGCTATACTCCAGACAGCAGAGAGCTAGCGTTCATCACTTGCAGGCTCTCTATCTTTTGCATTTCATTCCCTATCTCCTGACTTACCAACCTCTCCAAGAAATCTAAAGCACGTCCCTGTGCCAACGGCTCTCAAACTTTAGTGTGCAGTCAAATCACCTGGAAGACTTGTTAGGACAAAATGCTGAGCCCCCTCAGAGTTTCTGGGCCAGCAGGTTTGAGGTGGGGTTGAGAAACTACATCATTAACAAGTCTCAGGCATGCTGATGCTGCTGGTGGTTTGGGGAACACTCCATTCTGTCCAAACACAGAACCAGGTGCATACCTTTCTATAGGCAGCTCTACACTTCTCCACCTGCTGAAAAGCAAGGGTCAGTGCAAGGAAGGACTGCAAGCTTTCTGAAATTGAAGATAGTAAGAGACTATCCAAAGACTCGCTGTGTTGCTGAACTTCAGGGCAAGGTCTGACTTAGTTCTGGGTGTAAGACGGTGGCCAAGTCTACGACTTTTGCCATTAGGACTTTGAGAAAGGCACCACCATGGTGGGAGTTTGAAGGAATCCAACTATGGAATTATGATGGGGGTGGGGGAAATAGAGGGAAAAAAGGCATTTGTGTTGGACCAAGAAGCAATATAAAAAATATGGTAAGAAAAATTGGGCCATGGGCAGTATTGTGGATTGAATTGTGTCCTCTAAAATATATTGAAGTCCTAACTCTCAGACCCTGTGAACATGACCTTTTTTGGAAATAGAGTCTTTGCAAATGTAATTAAGATGTAAGTTAAAACAAGGTTATACTGGAGTAAGGTGGGCCCTAAATCCAACATGACCAGTGTCCCTAAAAGAAGAGAAACACACAGAGACAGACACACACAGAGGAATGCCATGTGAAGACACACACAGAAAGAAGAAAACCATACCACGTGACAACAGAGGCGGAGACTGGAGTTATGCAGGCAGTTGCAAACCAAGAAACACCAAGGACTCCTGGGAACCACCAGAAGCCAGGAGAAAGAGCACAGCCCCACAGGAGTTTTGACTTTGGACTTCTGGTCTCCAGAAGCCCCCCAGCATGTGGCACTTTGTTATGGCCATCCTAGAAAACTAACATAGGCAAGGAATATTGATTTTCTTCTTTCAAATGCAATAAAGTTGGAAGGGAGCTTAAAGGCTGACCATCCCATTTGCTTACCTGTGAGATGGGTCAGCTGAGCCGGAGAGGAGCCCAGGTGAACCCAGAATGCTTGCCTCAAGGTCAGTGTGCTTACTTTGCTGGTCCTACCACATCTACCTGTTCATATAGCATTTTGCCTTGGTTTTTATTTCTTTTTGTTTTTGGATCAAATGCGTAGGTGAGGCCCCTGCCTCTACAAAATGTCAAGTTCTCAGTGGGCTAGGTCTTGTCCACAGTGATAACAGTGGGCAGCTGGTTCTATTAAAAGGGTTTGGGACTCTGGCTTTCTTGAAGGGAGTCAATGCTATAAGGATTGGAAAGGAGTCTGTGAGACCTGATTCTGAGCTCTCATGCTCAGCTCTGTGCCATCAAGGACCTGATGATGCATACAGGCCAGAATGCTCCCCATTGAGCATTTAGACTACAACTCTGCCCTCATAATCCCACAGTTGTTCATATTTGGACCAATTGTACTTGTCTCTTTTCATGTCCTATTCTTAATTGCAATAAATCCCACAATGTGATACTGCTTCACACCCGCTGGGATGTCTAGAATCAAAAAAACAGAAAACAGCAAGTGTTAGTGTAGAGAAGTTGGACTCTCATACTTTGCAGGTGGGAATGTACAATGGTGCAGCCTTTTTGGAAAATGGACTTGTAGTTCTTCAAAAAGTTAAACATAGAATCACCATCTGACCCAGCAATTCTACTTCTAGGTATATACTCAAGAGAAATGAAAACATATGTCCACCCAAATATTTGTATATGAATGATCATAACAGCATTATTCATAACAGCTAAAAAGTGGAAACAACCCAAGTATGTATTAATGACTGAATAGACGAATAAAATGTGGTATATCAATACAATGGACTATGATTCCACCATAAAAAGGGAATGATGTAGTGATACACATTACAACATGGGTGAACCCTGAAAACATACTAAGTGAAAGAAGCCAGTCACAATAGGCCATGTGTTGATTCCACTTCTAGGAAATGTCCAGAATAGGCAAGTCCACAGAAACAGAAAGTACATTAGTGATGGGCAGTGGCTAGGGGGAGGGGAAAATGGAAAGTAAATACTAATGGATATGGGATTTTGGGGGGGTGTGATGAAAATATTCTGTATAGGAGTGAGGGTTACATAACTTCGTGAATATACTAAGAACCACCAAATTGTAAGCTTTATGTTTTTTAAAAAAGATTTTTACTTATTTATTTGACAGAGAGAGAGCACAAGCAGGGGGAGTGGCAGGCAGAGGCTGAGGGAGAAGCAGGCTCCCCGCTGAGCAAGGAGCCTGATGTAGGGCTAGATCCCAGGACCCTGGGATCATGACCTGAGCTGAAGGCAGACGCTTAACCAACTGAGCCACCCAGGCACCCTTGTAAGCTTTAAAAGAGTGAATTTTGTGGTTATATGAATTATATTTCATATATATATGAAAACATGAGGCTAAGAGCAGCATCTAATGACAATTATCCGGTAACCATGGGTCCCGTAGATTGAGAAGACAGATGAGAGACTAGGAACAATGAAAGCAATTGAAGAGAAAAATGCCACAGAAGATAAAGAGCCAAGGACCAAAACTAAGTTTTATGGAAACGGAATAGCAAGACCCATGGAAACAAGGAACAGAGTTGTTTGAGGAGCATTTCAGGATATAGTGATAGTGGGCTGACCCAGGGACAAGGGAGTCTGCCCAGATAATGGTTCCAGAACCCTGAGGATTCCAGAAGTCCCACCTGTCAGTCAGAGGTGGTGAATCAGATGACACCCTCATTGGCCATTTTGGTTCTGTGGTGAGTGTCAGAAGGAATAAGGTTTCTAAACCTTCCCAATTTTAGTCCCCCTCTTTCTATCTGTGATAACTGGTCTCCAAAGATATCTCCCAGTAAATCATGCCTCTCAATATTCACATCTTCATCTAATCCACTCCCTCATGGAATCTGGGCTAGCCCACTGTAACCAATGAAATGCAATGGAGGTAACACAGTGTGACTTCCCACACTAGGTGATGAGAAGCCTTGAAGTTCCTGCCTTGGTCTCTTGAAATACTTGCTGTGAGGGGGAGCCTGACATTATGTAAGAAGCCCAACTATCCTGAAGCTACCATGATATGAGGACACCCATGGTAGCCACATGAAGAGGCCACGTTAGGGAAAATTCCCAGCCAGCTCCATGATGTCCTAGCCATCCCAACTGAAGCACCAGGCCCAAGAGTGGAAAAACCATCTTGGATGTCCAGCCTAAGACAGTCTTCATTTGACTCTAGGCCCAGATGACATCTGACTGTGAATGAGAGAGATATCATCCAGCTGAGCCCGGTCAACCCACAGAATCATGACAGAGCATGACAAAATGTTTTGTCTCTAAGTTTTGGGGTGGTTTATTATACAGAAATAGATAACTGGAATATTACCCTAAGGAGCCATGTGAGGGTCACTCTTTCTGCAGACACTCAGACCATTCCCACAGATCAGGGTAAGAGGGGAGCTGTCACCCTACCCCCTAGTGGCTTTAAAAGCTTCCCCAGATGTGGAGCACCATAGATACCAGCCGTCTCCACATTTCTCTCTTGACCTGAGAGCGTCTCCAGAGTCCACAGAACACACTGGTTTGCCTGCTTCTGGCTGCTAACTTCCCTGGCAGCACAACAGGATTTGGGCAACAGCTAGGACCCTGTCATCTGTCACCTGGCTGAGTCTCCAATTCTTCACCCTAGAGCTGGGAGATGCCCTGCTGCTGTCTGTCCCAGGCACTGGGAGACCTAATTGAGGAAATCTGGTCCAGATTTGGCAAGGAAAGAGGCTGTAGGAATTGGTGCCCAACAGAATCCTCCAGGCCAGACTGGAACACACCACACATCTTGGCTCTCCCTGCCTGTTGATTTGGGCTTCATGTATTCTACATTTTATTACTGCTGGCACTGGGCCAAGGCTGCACCTAAGCACTGATGCTGGCAATGGGGCAGGGGGCGGGGGTGCGGGGGCGGGGAGGGAGGTGGCATTTCCTGGGCTGCGTTTTTTGGGGAGGAAAGTCATATTTCAGAGATGTAGTCTTTGTATGCTGTCAGTTTTCTCCCCCTCGTCCTGTGCCAGGGCTTCCTCCTTGGGGTGAAATTTCCATTTTTACCCCATGCCTGGCCCTTTTGGGAGACACACTAACTTACTCCATCAATGAAACACTTCCTGCCGCCCCCCTCCATGGGTGTGGATATGGTGTGGTTTCTCATGGGTGTCACCATCGTGTTCTCTGGAGTTTCAAGGCCAGGGTCCCAGAAAGTATTAGTATGTGACATTGAGGGGTCAGCCATCAATACGGTGGGCATTCGGGCTGCCACATTCAGTGACCTCCAGCCCGTGTTATTGATGGTCTTCACCTGTGTTTACCCCACTGCTTGCCAAGGCCAACCCCAGATGGTTAAGACCTGGAGGGAGTAGGGTAAGGGCTTGAGCAGGAATGATAAATGCAAATAGTCTATCACGCAATTTTTTTAAAATATCCACCAACTCATTAAACACGCACACATACACACACACACACACACACACACGCATCCCTCAATGATTTAAGTGCATTTTGACAGTACTATTTTTCATATTTCAACTGCCTACAAACTGGCATGGTTTGCAGGCTACACACACAACTGCATATTCAGAGCTTGCCCTGGGCTGGGGATCTGACCAGCAGTTAGCCCTTGATCTGTGCTCCCTTTGGACATAGAAAGAGCAACCCAATGACAGCCAGGAAGGGAGCAGTGGGGCCAGCTGGAAATGGCGACCTCGTCTGCCCCTTGGCAATTCCCAGAGCCCACTCTGCACCACCCAGGGAGGTTTTGCTCTCTCTCTCTGACTCCTTTCCTTGCTTCCCAGTCCTAACCCCAGTTCCTCACTAAGGATGGAAAAACTGAGCCACAGGGAAGTAAAGCCAGCTAGCTGGGCATTCAGTAAGGAGCAAGAGAGCCAGCTCAGAACCCAGGAGTGACCCTGTTGCCCAGGAGGCATGGAGAGAAGCCACCAGGTCTTGACAGTGCTGAGGAGGCTAGGGCAAGAGGACCCTGAATCCAATGAGGGCATCTCCTGCCAGGATGATGGGTTTTGAGCTTGGGCCAACAGCAGAAGACTCATGTCATGTGAGGAAAGTCACTCAGCTGCTTTGAGCCTATCTCTTCCTCTTCAATATAGGTAGATCCAAGAATACTCTGCCTCTTACTAACCTCTTGCCTACTCTTTGGCAAATCATGTAGATGTGAAAAATGCTTTGTAGAGTACATATGTGAAGTACCTTCATCATTATCACTGTAGCCAACAGGACCATCAGACAGGACCTGGAGAAACTCCTCATACCAGCCTTCCACATCCTACCTGGCAAGTCCAGGAGCAGAGAGCTTCTAGACTGCCACCATCTTGTCCTTACCTACCTGTAAACACATGTGCCTCCTCATGTCTAGAGATGAAGTCTAATCCCCCTTCTTGGGAACAAGCTGACCTCAGACTCGCCCGACCAGTACAGTGTGTGGAGGTAATATTCAAGGACTTTTGAGGTTATGCCAAAAGATGCCTTATAGCTTCCAGCTGAGTCTCTTGGAACACTTGCTTTGGGGATGCCCCCTTAGCTGCTCACTTTAATGCCACATGGAGAGGTGGTGTAGGGGTGACAATCCCAGCTGAGCTCCCAGCCCACGACAACAGCTGGCCATTTCAGTGAGTCATCCTGGATGTCCAGCCTAGCTGATCCCTCAGACACTTCAGCACAACCACCATCTGACTGCAATGGCATGAGACACCCCAAATAAGAACCACCCAGCTGAGCCCAGTCAACCCAGAACAGAACCAGGAGAGATAATAAAGTGTTGTTGGAAGCCACTAAGTTTTGTGGGTTTTTTTTAAGATTTTATTTATTTGACAGAGACAGAGATAGCGAGAGCAGGAACACAAGCAGGCGGAGTGGGAGAGGGAGAAGCAGGCTTCCCGCCGAGCAGGGAGCCAGATGTGGGACTCGATCCCAGGACCCTGGGATCATGACCTGAGCCGAAGGCAGACGCTTAATGACTGAGCCACCCATATGTACCTTAAAACTTTAAGTTTTAAAGTGGAATATCTAATTGAAACAGCTCTTCATAGACCTACAGGCATCTGGGCTCCCTGGTTCCCCTGCCTGAGTCTTAGAATCTGAACTGCTTTATCATTTTCCTATTGTAGCTTTTCCTCTCGCTCTGTTCCTTGGCATCACTCCCCAGGAGACTTCTCAGTTTAAGTCTCTTTCTACAGCTTCCCTGCAGGAGCAAAAATGAGATAAGAGTGACATGCACATTTAAGTGACTTCAGAAGGATCCAGCATGCCCCATACATGCCATCCCTAGCCTGAGGTGGTGACTTCCTCTTTAAATGACAGCAGGGAGAAGCTCCTAAAGACTTACAAACAAACTCTGAGCTCCTTCTGACTTTCACCCCCACATCCCTACCCCAGGAGCAGCTTGGAACAGAGAATAGTGAGGATCCCCATGAGTGGCTCTGGGGTGTGGAGCATTCCTGGTTCTGCATGTCCATCCTCCAACCAAGAGTCTGTGGTGCTTATCACCTCTGCATGCCTCCTCAGCTTTGACCTTCACTCTCCAGGAGCAAGGAGCCTGGCCAAAGAAATGGCTTTCAGAAGAAGTGACTCCACTGACCCAGCTCTTTGGCTCTGATGTCGGTGAAAGCAGCACAGATGTTAGGGCTAATTAGCCACCAGGCCTATCAGACAGCCCAGGCAGCGAGGTTGGCTCTGGGCTGAAAGGTGAGCTGTTTGTTTAAGGGAGGTGGGTGGTCTCTAGCAGAACTTTCAGATTAACCTAAGCCCTCTGAAAATAGAAAATGCAAAGCTGGGCAACCTGGGGTACCAATCAGGATAAGTGCAAGCCAGGCGTGAGGTCCCCTTTGATTTCAGGATCTTCTGGGGGTGGGGGAGAAGAGGGGTGAGGAGGAGGGAAGGGGAAGGAAGGCAGAATTCTTTCTGGCTCCAGCCAGAGATGAGAAGGGCAGGCTGTCTAAGGGCAGGAAACATACAGAGATCTCCTGCAGCCCCACATGGCATTTCTGCAGAGGAAGTTTCTAAAGACCTTGCATTCTTGAGCAACCCCATAGGTTCTCAATTCCTTCCTATTTCTGGGCCCAGCAGGAGGATTTGGCCCCAATGTGCTTGCTTGGTTTCTATTTTCCTGGGCTTCCCACAGGACCCACACTGGTTCCTGCACTGGGTTCCTCTTTTCTAAGGAAGGAAGTTATTTTCTCCATGAGACCCCTGGGACAAACTGTGAAGGTTTGCACACACAAATCTTGCCAGAGGTCTCAGGACAGATGAAAAACAAAACAAACAAACCAACAAAAACCCCGAAGTGTTGGGGGTTAAAAATATAGTACTTCTCTTATACATCCATTGGGAGATAAATATACGAGTCACACCAAAGGATGTCAAAACACCACCTCTATCATTGGCAAAGCTGATTGATGAAGATGACCTTAGTTATGCAGCAAAATGGACCTGCCCCTAGACATTTCTCCTCTCCCCCAATCCCATGTGGCCAAGGGCGCACAGAACACCGATTCTCTGCAGGACAGGAGGATCCCAAGACAGGGAGGGGAGTCTGAGCACAGCCTGGCAACTCCCACTCTGAGCTCTGGGGAGAAGAGTGAGGCCCAGAGTGTTACTGGGGTGGGGGTGCCTCTCCACAGACACATAAAGTCAAGGAAAAGAAAATCTGCCCCACCAGCAAATAAGGAGAACCCAGGCAAGCTGGGAGTTCCCAGAGAACTTAGATTCATCTTCTTAGCAGGATTTGAATGTCTCCCCATCCCCTCAGAGTAACAACATGCACTCGTGGAAAGAATATGACCTTGGGGATCCCAGGTGGGTGAGATGGCCTCTTCGAGCCCGTTTTCTCCTCTGCAATGTGCAGTGACACTTTTTGGCCTGGCAGGAATGCTAGGGGAGTGATGGAGCCTGAGTGGTCCCAGCCTCAAAGTCCCAGGAAACCCCTCCATCTCGGGCAAACTTGGATAGCTGGTCGCCCTACTGAAGCACAGCGGGTGCTCAGGAATTATTTCCTGCCCTCCTTGCTCACACTTCTATTTTGAGACTGAAATTTGGAGAATTCCTCAAGCAGAGATCCCAGGCAGCCCCTCACTCTCTCTCTCTTGGAATACTAGAGGCAGCTGAGCCCAGTCAACCCAGAACAGAACCAGGAGAGATAATAAAGTGTTGTTGGAAGCCACTAAGTTTTGTGGGGTTTTTTTAAGATTTTTTTTAAGATTCCCTCTAGGGAAGGGCAGGAGAGTCGACAGGAGCAAGGCACTTGAACTTGGAACATCCTCTGGAGTCTGAAATAAACAGACTTGCATTTCAGAGGAATATTTCTGTGGCATCACCCCTAAGAAAGGTCAAGTGGAAACACCCCCTGGCACACAGCTAAGTACATGTTGCTGAGAAAATGTTTGGACTTCCCTTTGAGGTGCCAGGGGACATGAATTGGTTCATCAACAACATCACCTTCCCAACCATTGGCCCCACATGCCCCAAAGCCCACCTCTCAACCCACCAAAGCCAAGTTCAAAGTCAGAATATCCTCCCTGGTTCTGTGTGGGTGCTGCCATGGGTGTCCATGAAACCAGAATGTCTTTGGAAAATAGGATCCTCTGGCACATACGCTGTCATTATCTAGAAGCCAAACAGCCTTTCTGGTGGATATTCCCTACTAGATCACTCCCCCAATCCAGTGACGGAGTTTGGACAGAACTGACCAGCTGTCTGGGTGTGTTCTACAGCAGGAGAGCAGGCCTGTCCCTTTGCAACAGGACAGAAACCTCATGCAGTTGGAGGCCTCAGCTTCCATGGAGGAAATACCTCTAGGGTGGCCAAGGGAGACCTATTGCTGTGTTTGTGGTTGGAAAGTTCTAGAAGCCCCTATGTAAGTGCCACACAAGAAGGGCATTGCCAAGTTCTACTGTGGAAACCTTGGGTTTTCTGAGCAACTGGTGGGCTCTCTTTGTGACCATAAGAATGATGTAATCAATAAAGTTCTCTTCTGCTGCCAAAGCTCAGAGTGAAACTCAAAGCTCAATTATAGCACCTAGGTTGGTCCTCACAGTTGATATATGTATGTTATTATCTCATCTTGCTTCTCTACTTTTACTTATTTTTCCCTAGACCTGGCTTGTTATTTCTGTGGTATCATATATTATTATTCAGTAGGGCCAGCTATCCCAGTTTGCCAGAGATGGAGGGGTTTCCTGGGTATCTTTTTTAGAAGCTACCTAGATTTGGGGATGGGGGTACAGTTGGCATGAGGGGTGGAATAAGGCAAAACCTCCTCATCTCTCTCAAATGCTCAATAATGGCTGGGTTCATACCAAAACAAAACTTGTCACTCTAAGTCTCACCCTGGAGAAACCCAATTCTACTAGCATCCTGAATATTGAGTACATAAAGCCACAACCCCTTGAGATAATGTAAAACATAGTGAATAACAGCTCAGACTTTGGGTTAAATAACTCAGGGTTCCAAACCTGGCTCTGCCTCTTACTGACAGTGAGATTTTGGGCAAATAACATCTATAACATCTATAGTCTTCTTTTCCTTAGCTTACCCCATCTGTCAAAGGGGTATCCTAATACCTTTCCCTCCATCATAAGGACTGAGATGACCCATATCCACAACGCCTGCCATGACACCAGTAATAATCTCGTGGTGTCCCCATGATTTTACATGCAAGGTTCAGACATTTTAGGAAAGAGTTTCTCTCTCTTACCACACAGGATACTCATACAGAGCCCTGGGAGATAAACGGTTTCCCCAGCTGGAACACGGGGGCACCAAGACTCGCAGGGCCAGTTATGCAGCTGAAAAGTCAGAATGTGAATTTGAATCCAGGTCCTGTCTCATCAAAGCCCACATTCTGGATTGCTGAGCTCTATTTCTCCCTACTGTAACTGGGGGACAATGAGTGCCCTCTGTCATTACCCACAGGGGGACCTGTGGCTCTGTGTGGTTCTCTAGCCCTTTGCTGCTTCTCCTGCCTGAGGACAGCCGGGGCCTCTGACCCCCACAATACACCAGTGGGGCTGTGCCTGACACTCCCCCCTCAGCCCATGTGACCCAACGTGGCAGCCTCTCTGACGAGGGCAGGCCACCAGTGAGCCTCAGGACTAGCCAAACTGTTGGAGGGGAGGGGTAAATGGCAGTCACAGGGAAGTCTTCAACCCAGGCCTAAGCTAGGGGCTCTGAGCAGGCATAGAAAGTGAGCTCTTCCAGTCCCGTTGCCCCAGGTGCAGAAAGAAGGGGCCTACTAGGCCCCAAAGAAGGAACAGGAAACCGGGAGGAGCCGCCTAGGACTCAGGGAAATCTTGCCAACAGCAGGCAAGACACTCAGGCCTCTGTTGACTTACAGGCCTCCAGGGACTGGGCTGTGTCATCTGTGTCCTCTTGGGCAGAACCAGTAACAGCCTGTTCTCACTAATAAGGATGAAAAATGATGGATGGGCCTCTCTGCCCAGCATGGCCAGCCTCCTCTCTGGAGCCCCCGGGGAGCCCCCGGACCAGGCCCACCCATTCAGCCACGTCCAAAGCAAGGCCCAGTGTTGGCTTTATAGCCTGGCTTAGGGCCGCTGATCGGCTCGATAAAAGCCCAGATGGCATCTCACCAGTGGGTCATGGAAGCCAAGCATGTCTCACAGGGCCGTCGAAGATTCTCCTGACACTGGGCACACGCAGGGCATGGATGAGCACCTGGCCAGACATTTGGAAATCACGGCTCTAAAGACCAACACTCACTTTGCACACTTGGATGTCGCCCCCATGCTTTTCTCGCTGTTCATTATAGTAACAGTTCATATGTCTGTGCCCTTTGGAGTGTATACCATGCCTCACATCCTCCCTGCCACCCTGTGAGGGGGTGTGGTGATTCCCCATTTACAGAGGAAGAAGCTGAGACTCAGGGAGGACTGTAGCTGCCTCTTGCGAGGGCATCGACTTAAGGACCTGGTGCCCCACGTGGACCCCTCTGTCGGTGATCCCTCTGCTGCCGGCTGTTTGTCTACTTCCCAGCCTGAATGATGGTGACCCCCCCCCCCGCCCCCTGTTTCCATGCATGCAGACGTGGTCCTGGGAAATGCCCAGGACAAATGAAACACGTAGGACAGGGAACTGGAGCACAGCCCCTCCTGCGTATGGGGTTCAGGGCTCTTCGGACGTCCCTCCACATGCCACAGACATGTCTCATCTAGGTGAGTATGATCTAGGTTGCTTTTTGGCCCCCGAGTAACTCACCACAGAGCCTCAGACACACGGTATAGACACGTCTGTTTGTGTGCTGGCTCCAGACCCCGGCTGCTGCCCTGCTCGCCCTCTGCGAGGCCTTTGGAGAATCACCTGATCTCATAGCCTGTTGCCTCATCTGTAAAAGGGGGCTCCCAGAGGTGTCATGGGACTCAGTAAGATGCAAAAGGGGTGACGGCACCTCACCTGTGCTCAAGCAGACTCTTGTGCCTGTGAACTCCAGGAAGGGGCCTGAGCCACTTGAACGCACGGAGTGGGCTAGCGCTGCTTCTCTATTGAGGCCCAGGCCTCCTGTCACCCACGGCGTCACAGTGTCCCCAGTGCCAGCGTCCTTGGGACAACTCGGCAGCTGGGGCCTCGGAGCATAGCACAGACCCAAGAAGGCATGGCCGGTGAGCAGCGCTCTGAAGCCAACACTTTGTCTGCAGGGAGGTCAGGCTGCAGTGTGCATGCGTCATTGGAAACAGATGCCCCAGACCGAAGGGCTCCTTCTCACCTCTACCAGGCTTCCTGGGCCTCCGAGACAATCCAGCACAGTGCAGGCTGGACGGGGCCAGGGCGCAAACAGCTCTCGGAGCTGCAGCTGGAGCCCATGCAGGCATCAGCCTGCCAGGAGCCCTTCCCTCCCCTTCTGTGTCCTGTCCCCCGGGCCGTGTGACTCCAAGCAAGTTCCCTCCCTGTTCTGTGTCTCAGCCCTCTGGTAGGAGATGGAGATAATCCTAGCCCTGACTTCTGAGGTTTAAGCCCAGAGGATGAGGTGAAGCAATTGGACAGCTCCGTCCATACGTGGTAAACCAGCCTTCAACACAGAGCCTTAACTCCTTGTGTTATCTCCTATCCCGTTCGGTCTGACTCTGCCCCCAGTCTCCATCAGATGAGCTTATGTTGTGTGCCAGGCAGTGCCAGGCAAGGGGAGAGAGAAACGAGGGAGCCTCAGCCGAAGGGGGCAGACGTGTAATTGACCAAGACTGTGAGCAGACCTGCGGCCAAGGGACATCACCGCCACGGCGCCCTGACAAGGGGCTGGCAGCCCAGGGCAGGACGTATGGGTCAGCCATTGAAGGCTACGGCAGCCTTTGCAAGGCCGGTCAATGTCCTAAAGCTGCACCGCCTCCTCAGCATTCTGCCTCCCAAACAGTGGAGCCTTGCAGGTACAAAGACAAGCCTCCCCAGTGTGGTGTCTTAGGTCCTGGAGGACAGGCAGGGAGATGGCCGTGGGTCAGGACCTTCTCCAGGCCTCTCTTATGCCACACCCAGTGGGGACACAGAGCCGTGTGAGGTTGATTCTGCCCACAGAGACAGGGCCTGCCAGGTTCCTGCCAAACTCTGGCAGCCTGTGTTGGGAGAGGGCTTGGGGCTGAAGCCCAGAGCTTATCCACACTACCACCTTCCAAGACCACTCTCCAGGCCTCAGAGGCCCGCGTTCGGAGGTGCAGGCTCCTCCACCACCTCCTGCCTGCCACCACACACGGGCATGCACCCACACGTCCACACACACACACACGTCATCACACTCTTTCCTCCCTCAGACGTCCCCTAATGCTGAGGACACACCGCTGGGTATCCTGCAAGCGCGTTGTCAGGGAATGTGTGCCTCAGGCAGCCTAAGCAGGAAAGGGGGCTCTGGGCCAGCCTGGCTCTTCACTCCCTTCCCAGGAGGTGGGAATATGGTCTGCGGTGAGGATTACAGCTCTGTGTGTTCTAGCCTGGCCACATCACCCACGCCAGCTTTGCTGCTGGCCTCCCTGCGTCTGTTTTGTTACCTTCCTGGCTGGGCTCAGCAGCTGCACCCTCAAAAACAAGCAGCTCATAGGGTCCTCCAGGCTGTCAGTTCTTCTCCGAAGTGAGGACGGAGGCCCAGAACTTGCCCTGGGCCTGTGGAAAGCTGGGGCGGACATGCTGTGCTCAGCTCGGCATCTATCCATCCATCCATCCATCCATGCTCCCTCTTCATCTTCTCTGAGGCCCTCTGAAGCCCCAGCCCTGCCAGACTGACCCAGCTGGGTTCTCTGGGAAGCAGCTTTGAGGCGGAGTTAAGAATATAAGACTGGCTGGGGAGCCCCACCTGTGAAGGAAGCAGGGCCACAGGACTGGGCAGGGAGTGGTCGGGCTGTGATGCAGACGTGACCATGTCTCTGCCAGGCACGGCGAGGTCCAGAGCAGATGGCTGCCATTGAGGAGACCTCCTTGGGTGGGAAGAGCCATGCCCTGGTACCACCACCTTGCCCGGTCGTGACAGAGCCTGCCCCAGGAGGAGTGTAAGGAGGCTAGAAAGCAGCCAAGGCCACCAACTAAGTTCACCTCTGGCAGCTAGGAAGAAGCGAGGCCGCCCTTAAAGGGGGACCAGCAATATGCCTCAGAGCCTCCCAAGGTGGCCCTCTAATTGAAGGCGAGATGCAGTGACGACAGAGCCCCATCCCCGGGAGCTGGTGGGCCAAGGTGCTATGAAGATTCCAGAAGCATCTGCCCTGGGAGGACAGGGAAGCTCTCTGAGAGTGACAGCTAAGATCTGAGCTTAACAGTGAGTGACAGGTGCCCAGCGGGAAAGGGGAAAAGGCCACTGACCTGGGATCAGTGCGTACAAGGTCACAAGATGGTAGTTAGTCACAGTGAAGGCCTTGGACTGTGGCTGCAGGACTCTTCTGGAACTCAGATCCTGGTCCTTTCCGGGAAGCTGGCAGGGGCTTTCTATTTCAGGCTTCTTAAATCTGCCTGAAACCATAGAGCCTGGGGCTGTCCCAAGCTCACTTCCTCTCCAGCCCCGTCATCTTTATTTGGAGTGTGGAATCAGAGCACGCAGGCCCCACAGCGGGGCTCCTGTTTCCTGCAAACAGCCTTGGCCTTGTCTGCCTGGCTCGGGGGTGCTGGTTATGGAGGCAGGGCTGGCGACGGGGTGAGTTACCAGCTCAACCCAAACCACCCTGTTAATGTTCAGCTGGAGGGACCATTGTTTTTGGCCTCAGGAGGCGGCTCAAAAGCCAGGGTTGGTTTTGGTCATGTTTAGCCATGTGCTGGAGCTCTGCACGCCTCATTGGGGTGAGCAAAAGTTGAGGGCGTCCGCCCTGAGGGCCAGAGTGAGGAGGGCTGGGGAGGAAGCGGCACCCTGCAGGGCTCTGTCCTTTACTGGAATTTAGGGGTGCTTCCAGCCCTTCAAACAAATTCCTCCTCATCTCCTTCCCCCAGATTGCTATCAGGCCCAGGCCTGGCCCCAAACCCTGGATAGGAACAGCTCAGGCCTGCGATCTGCTTGCCTCCAGCACAGCCAGACATCTATGCTGCTCCTGTTCCCCTTTAATGTGATTCCCCTTGGTAGCCCACAAAGCGGGGGCAAAAGTTATTTTCAAATAAGAATCTCTTTTGTTTACTAAGCATAAGCTTCCATTCCATCAGAAAAAAAAAAAAAAAAAATACAGGGCTCCTTCCTTCAAATTTCTCTTGGAAACCAGGCCTCCATTGGGAGGCAAAGCATCTGAAGAAATCGAGTTGGGGGACTCTCCTCTGCTTTGCCCGACGGAGGTCCCAGCAGCCCCTGACGCTCTGCTGTGCGGGTGTATCCGCCAGGGGCCTGTTCACGCACATTGGTTCAGGCCCCCGGGGCCGGGGCCGAGACCCTGCGTGTCCGACTCGGTCCTAGGTGGGGCGGGGGTGCTGCCCACGGGGCCCACAGTAGCAAGGGTGGAGGATCTCGCCAGAACTCTGTTCTCCAGAGGGTCCTCTGCTCAGACCCCAGAGGCCGAAGTCTTCATGGCACCCTTGGTAGAGGCAGCAGAGCCTCCCAGCCCCGCCGCCATGCAGAGAGAATTGGTAGGCGGTGACCCGCCGCGCGCCGGGAAGGGAACACCCACGGGCACGCCTCCCGCAGCACACCTCAGCGTGGACGGGGCGTGCCGGGAGGGGAGAGGTGCAGGAGAGGGGACACACAGGGACAGGTCTGGAGGAGACCCAACATCGAAGTTACCGGCAGAGAACAGAGTCTGCGAAGGAAATGGGGAAGAAGCGCACCGGCAGGGCGGAGAGACGCACTGGTCAAGAGTGCTGGTGAAAACGAGGCAGGAAACGGTGCGGATGCGCCAATGTTGCGGCGACATCCCAAAGGCCGAAAGGTGCCCTCTGGCTTGGGTTCAACAAGGTGCTCACTCAGCTCGCGGGGCTGCAGCCTGCACCCCGGCAGAGCAGCACCCCTCCCTTGCTGGGGGGAATGGGGTGGAAGCCAGTGAGCAGAGGGGCGTGGGCGCGAGGCTGGGAAACAAGAAGTTTGGTCAGAAAAGAGAGAAAGAGTGAAAGCAATAAAGGGGGCGGGGGGAATTGGGTCTCTTTTCTTTGTAAGAAGGTAGAGTGAAGCAGAAACCCACAAGTAAGGGTAAATAAAGGAAATGACAAGAGCAGAAACGGGCCCCCCAAAGGCAAAGCCCCAGAAGGCATGCGCCCTGGGAGGCGTGCAGGAGGATGCCCTGGAAGAAGGGCTCCCCGGCTTCGGTAGGGGCTGCAAGGTAGGAGGTGAGAGCGAAAGGGAGATGGGAGGTAGCCATGGTGGAGAACGGGGTTCCGAGGGCTCGGCTGGGCACACCCGGGTGGTCCGATTTTCTCCAGCAGCATGGAACAGTCCAATGTCCACTCTGAGAAGGGGTAGTTGGGTCAGTCCATGGCTGGGGTGTGGCCAGGGGCGCTCAGCCTCGGGACAGAAAAGCCGGAGACAGAGACGTAAAGATGCCTGTAAGGGAAAGCCTGCAATGGCTTCATGGACTCCAGCGCGAGAGGAATGGATGAAGGCAGGCGGGAGCCCGGGAGAAGGGAGAAAGCAGAGGGAGCAGGGGTGAGGGGCGTCCAATGCTGCGATTCCAGCTTGATCAGTTGAGACCCCTGTAGGGACGATGTTATGAGCATTTAGTTCTGCATGATAAGGTAAGTGGGAAGTGCAGAGCAGTGAGTCATTACCACTGCTGGGTGAGAAGCTGGAGTCCGTGAGGGGGGACCATCACACCCAACGGTGCTGCCTAGGATAAGGACTCCGGAATCTCTCAGCTCAGTGGAGACTCATCCAGCATCCTGTTCCCGGGATGTGGACCCATAGAAAATCACATTCTCAGGATAGCACCTCTCCTGCTGATGAACAGCCACGTGTGTGGTGGTGATATCTGAGAACCAGTCCTCCATTAACGGGGAGACACCCCAGGCTGAGCCTGAGTCAGACACAAGGCACTGTGGTCTCTGGGGGATGCTCCAGGGCAAGGACCATCTCTGAGGGCTGGCTGTGTCTTCCCAAATGACCCAGCAACAGGGGACATGCCATCAGCATACACAGGGTGATGACATATGACACAGGGTTTGGGAGCAGCCATTGCTTCAGAAAGAAACAGAGAGAACCATAGCACAGGCAGGCAAAGCTCTCCTGAAGGGAGGGATTCTTTTTTTTTTTTTTCCCTGCTTAAGAGGCTGACAATTTATGACCCCTAAACTGACTGTAATTGCCACTATTAGATCCCACGCAACTCTGGCTATATAAGTGTTACATACATTATCTAGTTTAATTTGCATAACAACTTGAACTTGGAAAAATGTGAAGTGGTGGAGCGCCTGGGTGGCTCAGTTGGTTGATTAAGCATCGAACTCTTGATTTTGGCTCAGGTCATGATCTCAGGGTCTTGAGATGGAGCCCTGAGTAGGGCTCAGCCCTGAGCTTGGAGCCTGCTTGAAATTCTCTCCTTCTCCCTTTGCACCACCCTCCCCCAAAAGTTTGTGTGCATGCACGCTGTCTCTCTCTAACAAACAAACAAACAAACAAAAAGTGAAGTGGCTTACCTGTATTTTTATGTGGATACTTATGTTTACCCAAATAGAAAAATACGTAAGAACTCTAGTAGAGAAATTAGTTTACAAGCTCTCTTTCTCATCCAAACACCCATTTGAGTGGAACATCCTGATATCCACATGCAAAAGAATGAGTTTGGACCCAACCTTAAACCATATACAAAAACTAATTCAAAATCAAACAATGGGCTAAATACAAGAACTAAAGCTATTACATTCTTAGAAAAAAAATAAGGGAAAATCTTCATAATCTTAGATTTGGCAAAAGATTCTTAGAAATGACTTCAAAACACAAACAAAAAAATTGGGTTAATTGGGCTTCGTAAAACTTTAAAACTTTCGTGTATCAAAAGACATTATCAAGAATGTGAAAGGACAACCTATGGAATGGGAGAAAATATTCACAAATCATGTATCTGACAAAGGTCTAGTATCCAGAGTATATAAAGAACTCCTACAATGTAATAATTTTAAAAAAAATTTAAAAATGGGCAAAGGAGCGGAGTAGACATTTTTCCAAGGTGGATAAACAAACGGCCAGTAATACATGAAAGATACTTGACATCGTTAGTCATTAGGGAAATGCAAATCAAAGCCGCAATGAGATATCACTTCACAGCCACTATGATGACTATAATAAAAAGGCCGATAATAATGAGTGTTGGCAAGGATGTGGAGAAATCGAAACTCTCATACACGGCTGATGGGATGTAAAATGGTACAGCTGCATTTGGAGAACACTTTGGCAGTTCCTCAAGAAGTTAAACAGAGAATTACCATATGACCCAGCAATTCTACTCTCAGGCATATACTCAAGAGAAATGAAAACATCTGTCCAGACAAAATCTTGCATGTGAAGGTTTGTAACAGCGTTATTCATAATAACCAAATGATAGAAACAACTGAGTGTTATAAATGGATAAATGAATAAACAAATTATGGTTTACCTAGACCCTGGAATAGTATTCAGCCGTAAAAAAGAAATGAAGTACTGAGCCATGGTACAACTGGGATAAACCTCATAAACCTTTTGCTAAGTGCAAGAATCCAGACACAAAAGGTTACATATTGTATGTTTCAGTTTATATGATCTATCCAGAATAGGCAAATCCACAGAGACAGAAAGCAGATTAGAAGTTACCAGGGACTGGGAGAAGGGGGGAATGGAGAGTGATTACTAGTGAATATGGGGTGTTTTATGGGGTAATGAAAGACTTTTGAAGCTAGAGAGAGCAGATGGTTGCACAGCATTGTGAATATGCGAAACACCACTGAATTGTACACTTTGTTAATTGTATGACATTATGTGAATGTCACCTGTCCGCTGTGTGGAGAGGGACTACAGGAGGATGGAAAGGGCCAGCCAAGTCTGAAAGCGACATTGTAATTCACATCCCCCACCTGCTTGCTTCTGAGCTGGGGACAGGTGGACTCTGGCTGCAGGTGAAGAAGGTCAAGGCAGGTCCTGGTCACTTGTCCGGGGCCTAGTGGTGAGTGAAACCTCACTCAAATCAGTTCCCTGGCCCCCTCCACCCGATCACCATGGTGCCCAAAGTCAGCTCTGACGGTGTGTAGCCCCATTTTGGGGGTGGAGGTGGGGGCTAGGAAAAACCACTGAAGAACAGACAGCAAGGGGATTCACAGGGGGAGGGGGAGGGATGGATTTCTTACCCTTCCTTCGATTAACCCTTTGTTGCCTCCTTCCCCAAGATTAAACATATTCTCCTAATTAATGTTCAGTCCACTAACGACCATCTCCTGGCCCCCTGAAACTTTAGAACAGAACGTGTCTCTGAGATCACCTCGTCATTCCAGCAATGAGGAAATGGGGCCTGGAAAGCAGAAAGGAGCTAGGAACAAAAACAATTAGAACCATGTGTTTTGTCACCCGGGCCATTTCATATTTACGGACACGCAAGTCATCGCTTTGAAGGCAGCAGAAGTAAAGGATGCTGGAAGGAAGGAACAAGGTTTCAGGATGGTGTGAAGACAAAGAAGAACAATGTCAGGGAAATTCTTAAACTGGGGGAGAGGGAAATGATGACACACGCAAGTATCGCCGCGCACCCCATCCCTGCCATGGGCCATCAGGCGTCGAGGGGAGGGAGGAAGGGCCTGCGCATAGTGAGGGAATCAGGACGCTTGAGGGCGAGCCCTAGGTCTGCAGGCTGGCACTGGCCTCACATCCGACAAGCTGCCCAACACATTCCTGCATCTCGACTCCCCTCAGTTCCCAGGAGGAAGTGGGCCGGCAGCCTAGGGCCACAGTCGGGTTAGAGCGTGACCTCGAAGGCGGCGCCAGCCTCATGGTCTTCATCATGGAGGCTGGGGGCAGCGGATGGCATGGAGGGAGCCCAACGGTGTCCTCAGGGAGAGGCAGAGGAACCATGGCTGTGGTCACTTCCTGCCCCCCCAATTCTGCTCCTAGTACCCCCACCATGTGAGGCGCGAAACTATCCCGAAGACACCCACACCTCCCAGCTCTGGCCGGGAGCAACCAGCTGGCCGCCACGGCATCCTCCCCCCACGGCCGGGGCCCGCCTGGCTGTTCTGGCTGGGTGGTGACTCACAACCGGCAGGCCTCTGGCCCCAGCCTCATTTTGAGATCCGGCTCCATGATGGGCTGATGTGACAGCTTTGTCCTCTCAGACCCCTTTGATTTGTGAATCTCCCTTTGTGGTTTGTGGGGGGACATTGAGACCCTGCTGTTTCTGGGCTCCGGCCTCCCCCCGGGCTGGGCAGGCCGGGCCAGCTGCAGAGGGGTAGCAGACAGAGGCGGGAGCGGCAGAGCGCCGGGCTGAGCAGCCACTGGCCTGGGCAGTCCGGCTTCACTTCCAGGCAGCGTGGGGCTGACTGGGTGGTCGTGGAAGAATGATAAGTGCCTGCTCAGAGCCAGTTATGAATGGCCAGATCGCAAACCGCAGGGCTGGACAAGGGCTGCCCTGCTGCGCTTGGGCCTGGGCCCAGAGCATTCGATAGTGTCTGTGAGGCTTGGGGCGGACCCAAGAGGAGCTGCCCGGGACTCGGGGGGCAGCCAGCCCTTGGGAAAGAGTACTTGGGGCCTGGGAGGGCTCTGCTGGCCAGGAAAGACTCCAGGCCTGTCAGACGAGGTCTGTGGGACCTTGTTTGTGGCACTTAACTTCAAGCCAGGCCGTGTTACTGAACAGAAAGAGCATCAGAGCTGGGACAACTGGGTTCAAATCCTAGCTCTGCTTTAGCTGGTGCTAAGACTTTGGGCTGGCTACTTAACCCCCAATCTCCCACCTGTAAAATGGGATTCTGAGACCCATCTCTCAGTGGTGAAAGGTTTAACTGAGCTATAACGTGTATGAACATGCTCCAGCATTGTATCTGCTTAGCAAATGTAGTCGCGCACGCACACTCACGCACCCACGAACACATCCATGCCCGCACATGCGTGCGCCGGCTGCCTGCCTCCTCCTATCTCCATGGGGTAGGGATGGCTTGTTCTCTGTTGCCCCTTGGCCAGGTGTTCCCTCCAACCTCAGGGTTCCATGAATCCTTCCTGAGATTGATGTGTTCCCAGGTCAACGAGGGCCACTTCCCAGCCATCTGACTGGGGGCAGCTGAATTCAGCACACACACCACCCCCTCTGCTCACTGCTAACTCTCAACTCCAGCTCAGCAGACACTTGAGTCAACAGGGCCTTTTTTGGCTGCTGAAAATCGTGTGGTTACAAGTGTTGCTTCTAGCTAGACCTTTAGCTGCCACTCAGCAAAGCCACCTACAAAGAGGGGAAGTGCAAACCCCAAATCAAGGCTTACTGAATGAAAAAAAGGAGGGGGAACCGAGAAACAATGCAGATCCAGCAAGATGCCGCGTGCCCCAGGGTTTCAGGGTCTCAGCCCCAGTACTTCTCCCACCTGGAGGAGAGAGTATGAGAGTCAAATCTTATGATGCAAACATCTGGGTGGGAAGAGGTCTTACGTGTCACTCGGCCCGAGCCCTGTGTGGCGACGCAAGTCCACACCAAGAGCTAAAGAAGCTTGCACTGGGGCCCCACCAGGGACAGGCGTTCACCCCACTTTGGGCAGCTCACTGTGACAGCAAGGCCTCCAGGCAGTGAACCCTGACCCATGAAGGTTTGAGAAGTTGAATCTTAGTCTCCTGTCTGGGGCCACACAGCACATATCTGCTCCTCATTCCTCAACACACAAGCTGATGATACCCTCAGCTTCTGTGAGTCTTCTCATCCCCAGAAAAACCCACAAACCATCGACCCACTTTTCCTTTCAGGGAATGGCTTCCAAAGCCCCATTCTCTTCTGCTGTCACTCACAAAGAACAAATGCTCCAGCTTCACCCTGGAAACAGAGGGCCCTGAGGAGGCCTCCAGGGAGCCAGGGCTGATAACCTTCCCCTGGGCCACCTCGCCTTAAGGACCTCATTAAAGGCCCTGCCCCCTGCTTCCCAGGGGCCAGGGTGCTCTCTTTGGTCCTGCAGGGGCTGGGGCTGCTCAGGGCGTCTGAGAGCCTCAACTTCACCCCCAACTGTGGCAGCTTTGATCTGGTAACTCTCAGCTTTTCCATCAGAATTCAGAGGGCAACAATAGTAACTATTTGCTTGTAAAGTGCTTGGAGGTCAGAGGAGAAAAGGTGTGAGGCAAGTGTGAAATGTTATTACTGGAATGGAAAATCACCAGCAGAAAGTGGGAACTCAGAGGAAGCCATTTGTCAGCTCCTCTGGACAGATGTATCCAGGAAAAGGGGTCTTCCCTCTGCAGCCAGGCACACCCCGGGTCAGCCGGAGGGCCTGGAGGGGAGGCAAGTGAACCCAGAGGCAGTTTCCTGCTTTCTGACCTCCACACTACTGAACTCATGTAGTAGCCGTGCCTTGAGTCTGAACACCTATTCCCCATCTCTAACAGGGGGAGGCTGCTGGCCTGGCCC
This sequence comes from Mirounga leonina, assembly GCF_011800145.1. NCBI lineage: Eukaryota > Metazoa > Chordata > Mammalia > Carnivora > Phocidae > Mirounga > Mirounga leonina. Next base: position 13,331,125 of record NW_023270265.1, on the reverse strand, counting down.
AGTGCCCAGATCCCCGAAGTAGCCAGTTCAATCAGAGGAGAAGCCTCCTGGACAAAGGGCCACTATACCAACATCGGATGAACCCATCTAGTTTTCAAACAGGCAGATGAAGCAAGTGAGCATGTGCAATATGAGGACTGTAAGGGCAGAGAGTAGAATCGACTCAGTGGACATATAAATAATTCAGTGAACAAAACAAACTTCTAAAAATTCTAATTAGGACTCTCAAAAATTCAGGCAGATAGTACATTCATAAAAGAACATTCTGGAAAACAAAACATCCTCTTAGACATTTTAAATGTGTTCTGCCATGCCACCGTCCCTCAAATCATCATCAGTAAATGAACCAAAAGATGAAGTCAAGGAAATCTGGCAGAACATAGAGCAGAAAGGCAAGGAGAAGGAACTCCATATTAAAATGACCCATATATCCTATTAGAATGAATGAAAAAAAAAACACCGTATAACATTTTATTTTATTTTATTTTAAAGATTTTATTTATTTATTTGAGAGAGAGAATGAGATAGAGAGAGAGAAAGCATGAGAGGGGGGAGGGTCAGAGAGAGAGGCAGACTCCCTGATGAGCAGGGAGCCCGATGTGGGACTCGATCCCGGGACTCCAGGATCATGACCTGAGCCGAAGGCAGTCACTTAACCAACTGAGCCACCCAGGCGCCCCCGTATAACATTTTAAAACATGAAGGATAAAGAGAAAATCATGAACATGGAGAGAGAAAACAGAAACACCTATAAAGGAATAAAAATCAGACTGGCATTTCATTAACAAAAATTACTGGAAATGTGGCAGACTTTAACACATAGCATGTTCCTAGTTGGGAAGACTTAATAAGGATACCAATCCTCCCCCAATTAACCCAAATGTTAGATTATTCTCCCTGACTCCTGGCAGCTAAAGCTTGTATATGGACAATTTAAGACTCCCACTGAGAATGCTGAATCCAAAACCAGTACTGCCCAGAATCAGGGGACAGTTCGGAATTCCCTTTAGCAGTGGTGATGGAGACAGTGGCGGTAGGTGCTGGTAGCAGTGGGGGTGATGGTGTGGGGGCGATGGCGATGGAGGTGGTGGAGGGTGGTAATGATGGGATGGCAGCATCCAGGAGCCAGGGTCAAGTGTGGACAATGGCAGCAGAATCAAGAGAACAGCCTCTTGGCAGTGAGCATCCGGGAAAAAGGGCGCGAGAGTACCAGAGTGTCCCCACGGTATCCACAGTATCCCACTGTCCTCACAGTATCATTTTGCTGCATTCTTGGTTCTCTGACCTCCCTCCAATCTGACTTTTTTCCCGCCAAATTTGTTTCCAAACACCCCATCCTTTCACTAAGATATCTAGCATCCTTCTAATAAATCCCTTTTCTGCCTCAGTTAAATTAAGTTGGTTTCTATTGCTTGCAACCAAGAGCATGGCACAAAGAGTTTTCTAATCTCAAGTAAAAGACAGGCTTCTGGTAAGCAAGGCGTGAAACCAGAAATACTAGTTTGAAAATAAAGGACTGACGAAAAGACCACAAAAATCGGAAACAATCCCATAGAAAAAGGAAGGGCCAAGTTATTAAGTGGCACATCATAGAGGAGAGAAGGCTGATAAACATATAAGATGCTCAATTTCCCTAATAATCAACTAACTTCAGATTAAAACAACAAAATATCATTTTTGCCCTTCAGGCTGGCAAAATATGTAAAAAATACATAATATTCACAGTGTAACAGGGTGGAAGGCAGGCTCTCTTACAGTGCATTGGGGAAAACAAAGAAGTATGACTTGGATTGGAAAGTGAGTGGCATCTCCCAGTACTTGAAGTGGGAATTTCTTCTACTCAAAAATGTTAATTCTAAGTATTTATTCTATAGAAATACTTGAACAAAACACACAGATGTTGATAGCTGGATTATTTATAAGAGTCAAAAATTGTAGACAACCTAAATATCACCAACAGGGGAATGGTTAAACAAAATATGGAAAACACAAAAGGAATTCAAAGGTGTTAATAATCTCTACTGATCTAGAAGTTTCCTTGGTTTATTCAGTGGAACAAAAAAAGCAATTGCAAAATATTCTATATGGTATGATTCAATTTCTCATCAAAACAATGATCATATTTTACTCATATGCCTTTGTAACAGGTAATATTAGAAAATGAGCATGTTGTGCTCTTGCAATTTTTCAGAAAAATTAGAAGTAGAAAGGAATTGAAGTCAACAGGAATATCCTTTTAGGGATAAACCACCAGGAGTACTCCAACAGTGTCATGTGTCCTTGTGAACCTGCCCCATATGAGGCTGAGTATGGGTCGGATCTTCCGCTGTGTCCTATGTCTTCCTGCAAGGGTAGGTGGAGGATGCTAAAGGGGCACCTGGTTTCATCCTTTGGCCTCAGAAAAATTGCTTTTGAGTCTAGGTCCAGCTAATGGGGGAAACGCTGAAAAGAGTAATAGTTAACTTGTTAAGAACAGCCTTGGTCCCTTAATGTGCCATCAGAGGAGTGAAACTAACTAGAAAGAAAGCCCCCATGCAATAAACGGAATCACAGACAGCTGAAAAGATGTTTGCTTGATCCAGTAAGCACAATATACAGTGCCCACAGCACATCCTGATGGAATATTACTAGGGGGCTGCCTGTATTTCGCAACCTGACATCTCTTTGATTTATGAAGCCAAAGTAAATGACAGGCAGGGCCAATAAAAATTCTTTAGAGATTTAGCCTCACTTTCCATTCCATTTTGTAGAGAAGATGAAAAGATGCGCATGCCTGTAATGGGACCAAGTGAATGAAACTCATGAACCACGCACGATCGGAGCATCTGTTCATCCGTGTCAGGGACATTTCTGCCGTCAGAAGGGGACTTCCATCCAGGGCGGGTCCTGAGACAGGAGCACAGCTCCATCTGGGGGAGGCCTGAACAAGATAAATATTTTGTCCACTGCTGGTCTATTGCCCGGGTCGGGGGGACCAGTGGAGCTGGCTTGTCCAGGAGCTGGGCTCCTGAAAAGTGATCCAGGGCTCCTGTTCTCAGTGGGTCGTCTTGCCTTTCAAAAGAATCTGGAGAAGGTTCCTAAGAGAAAGTAGTATTTTCATGAGGGAATGGTCTGGCCCTTCCATAAGTTCCCTAAGGACACTCATGACATGATTTTGCTAGTTTACCAGGGCTGCCCTAAGACAGTGCCACAAACTGGGGGCTTGATGAACAGAAACTCATTGTCTCCGTTACACCATAGGAGACCTGAGCCAGATAGAGGCCTGAGGCTTGATCTCAGGAGCCTAGAAGTTCAAGATCAAGGTGTCAGCTGGTTGGGTTCCTTCTGAAGGCTTCAAGGAAGAATGTGTGACATACCAGTCCTGTGGCTTTTGGTGGTTTGCTGTCAATTTTTGATGTTGTTGGCTTGTGGAAGAATAACCCCACTCCCTGCCTTCACTTGCATGTGGGGTTCTCCCTATGTGTGTGTATCTGTCTCCACATCTCTCCTTTTATATAAGGACAGTGTAATGGATGAGCGGCCGATAACTTCATCTTAACTAATTACATCTGCAATGACTATTTCCAGATAAGGTCACAGTCTTTGGTACTAAGGGTTAGGACTACAACATATGAATTTTTGGAGGACACAATTTAACCCATAACCAGTGATGTATGTAAAATGACTGTCCTATCGTATTTCCTTTTGCTATCCTCTGAGTGTAAAGGGGCCATGAAGGTGGGAAAGAGACTCTCCTTGTCTGAGGTGGCATCTCCAGGTAGGGTGATACCCAATCTACTCTGCTCCTGTCCTATGTGTGTCCGCCTCAGTGAGGCCATCCTGGTGTTCTGCCTCCTCGGCGGCCAGCACCATCTACCCCGAGCCCCAGGGGCTCCTGTCTGCTGTCATCTGCTGGTAGACCAACGCCTTGCTGACACAGGTTCTGTGTAGTAGCAAATCTGCCTCTGTCCCTCATCGTGTCCCCATCCTGTGATTGCTGAAAGCCAAGATCGGCCACGCTATCACTATGCACCCCCAAATGAGCCAGGATCTGGCAGGTTCGAGTGAGGGTTTGAAGGATATAGGAATGGACCAGCAGCTTCAATAACAAGGTGAAACCTGTTCAAGTGTCTGCTCCCCACAGCGTCCCTCCCGAGAAGCTCCCCCAGTCATGTACAAAGGGATCTTGTCCTCCTGGGCATCAGCACAGAAGCCTATGGGCCAAGCCACCAAACCCTTGGCACGGATGATGATCCAACACCTGTTAAAGCTCTTCACAGCTCAAAAAGGACACAGGGCACCTGGGTGGCTCAGTCGGTTGAGCGTCTGCCTTCGGCTCGGGTCATGATCTCGGGGTCCTGGGATCGGGGCCCCGTCGGGCTCCCTGCTCGGCGGGGAGCCTGCTTCTCCCTCTGCCTCTCTCCCTGGCTTGTGCTCTTTTTCTCAAAATAAATAAATAAAATCTTAAAAAAAAAAAAAAGGACACAAAGACAAGAGTGCGCAGAACGGGGTCCACGGTAACCCCAATTTCCCTGGGCAAGAGCAATAGGTCATCAGCAAGAGCAGAGCAGATTGTAGGAGGGAACACTACACTCAGAAGGCCATGGGTTAAGCCCGGTTCCTGTTCTACTTACCCATTTGATTGCCAACGTATCACCAAACCTCAGAGCCTCCAGCTCTGAATCGTAAACATTAGGTTAAGGATACTGCCCCTTGCTATATAAAGACCGTGGGAGAAAACATGTAAAGAGTCACGAAGAACAGGGTTTGAATGCAAGTCTTTACTTTGCAGGGGCATTTCTGCATCATGCAAGCTTCACAGTACACACAAAGAGGAGTTTCCAAGTTGTCCTCAGAGGTACCTCCAAGGACACTGAGCACTGAGCAATTTTCTCATCCTACCTTTTATTCAGTGATGCTATAGACTCAAGGTCTCATAAGTTGAAGCCCTAATATGATGGTATTTGGAGACGGGGACTTTGAGAGATAATTAGAATTAAATGAGGTCATGGGGGTGGAGCCTCATGGTGGGATTAGTGCCCTTATAAGAAGTGGCACCAGAGCTAATTCTCTCTCGCTTGCTCTCTCTCTCTCTCTCTCCCCCCACCACATGAGGACAGAGAGTAGGTCTCTGTCTACAAGCCTGGAGGAGGGTCTTCACCAGACCCCAACCGTGCTGGCCCCTTGATCTCAGACTTGCACCCACCAGAACCGTGAGAAAACAATATCTGTTATTAGGCCACCCAGTGTGTTGTCTTTTGTTATGGCGGCCCGAGCAGACTGAGACGAGTAAGAAACCATTTTCATTTCACTTTTATTAGGAATGCATTGCCTGTTTCTTATAAAAAGGGCAAATGTACTCAAGAGCATTAAGAGAAAAATGTAATTCTCTTTAAAGAATGGCCGAGAGAGAAAATGGAACAGTATTTGTATATTGAATAGCCAACCTATCTGACATGATGGCCACTAGCCACGTTTGGTGACTGAGCACTTCTAATGTGGCTGGTCCAAACCGAGATGTGTAGTAAGTGGGAGCCTACACAATGGGTTTCCAAGACTTACTCCCAAAAAAGAATGCAAAATTAATGTTTATATCGATTACTGTGTCCAAGTGCCAATATTTTGGATCCACTGAGCTTTAAAAAATGTTACTGGAATTAGTCACCTGGTTTTCCTTTTTTTAATGTGGCTATGAGAAAATACAACATCACATATCTGGCTTATATTTGTGGCTCACATTCTATTTCTATTGGAAGGCGCTGGTGTAGAAGCTGAGGCCGTAGACAAAGCACGGGCCTTTGAGTCAACAGGTCTGTTCTCCAGCCCAAACTGTCATTACCAGCTTTGTCAACAAGGGCAAAGGATTTCACCTCCATGACCCTTGGTTTTCCCATATGTGGAACGGAGATAAGAATGCATTTCACCATGTTGTGGTGAGGATCGGGAGGAATCAGGCACATAGAAGGCCTAGCCGGGGTTGTTACCTAGGAGAAATCCCATAACTGTTTGTTTCCAACCCCCTCGTTAGCAGGGAGGAAAAAGCAGGCTATCCGCACTCTTTTTTTTTTTTAAAGATTTTATTTATTTATTTATTTGACAGAGAGAGACAGCAAGAGAGGGAACACAAGCAGGGGGAGCGGGAGAGGGAGAAGCAGGCTCCCAAGGAGCAGGGAGCCCGATGTGGGACTCGATCCCAGGACCCTGGGATCATGACCTGAGCCGAAGGCAGACGCTTAACGACTGAGCCACCCAGGCGCCCCTGTCCGCACTCTCTTAATTGGCGCCACCGCAGGGCTGGGGGCCTCGCAAAGACGGAGCTCTGAGCGGGCACCGTGAGTGAGCACGGTTTGACCCACACAGAGAAAGCCCTCAGTGTTATTCCGTGTGAAAAGGCTTGAATTTTGAGGGGAAGTTTTTATTTGACTTCATCTGCTTGTGTTTCTTTAAAACATAGAATCTGTCCTTGATAAGTAGAGAATTGTGGCAGATCAGTGTTGGTGCTTTGTGTTATAAAGGAGTCACGACTGCACAGAGCATGGTCTCCCCCCCCCTCCCAGCAAAGCTCAGAATCCTCACGTGGGGCGCTCACCTCCGGGGCACAGGGGCCTCACAGCGGCTCTGGGAACCACATGTGATGGCCCTCCTCGGGGCCTAGAGATGGACAGTCTCATAGAACCAGTCTGCAAAACATAATTGAGATGAAGTAGAGTTGAGATACACCGGATATCCTGTCATGTTTTATCTTGGCTTCGTGGCCGGGCCGTTCATGGTCAGGGCTGTGACTCTAAGCCAGGCCTAAGCCCAGGCTGGGCGGTGGCTGCCCACAAGGCCCGATGGGCAGATGGAGTCTGGAGCATGGGGTGTCCAGAACACGGGTACCAACAGCTCCTGGGAGGATGGCCTCATCTGAATGACTCTTTAGTTGTCCACACCACATTCTCAGAGGGAAACTGAAAAGCAGAGCTTATCCCAAGCAAGGTAAACAAACAGGTAGGAACCAAGCCTCGTGGAAACAGTTGGCGGTATGGAGTGTTTTATTGAAAAGAGCTGATAAATGTTGGAGTCACAGCATGTGAAGGAAGTTCTAGCCTCACTCGGCAGGCTCCTTTGGGTGGGAGAGTGGCCAGGAGGTGGGCTCTCTGGGAGAGAGATGATTTGCTCCAATAAGGAAGAACGAATTTATTTACTTATGCCCTCCCGTATTCCTAAAAAGATTTAAAGTACATGAAAGGAGCAGGGTGGTTGCCCAATGCAGCAAGCTGTTCTGGGAGGCTGTAGGCTCTGTGTCACTGGAGACTTATGAGTGGTTGCTGCATGTCCTCCAGAGTGAAGGCCTTTCTTCGGTGAGGACCTCCAAACCTCGGCTTGGAAGTGCAGACAGAACTTCTGACAGCCGTTGGGGTGTCCCCATGGAGCCCAGAGGGCCCACCTGCTACCTGCTCCTCAGTATCCTAAGTGTCGGGGCCCGCCGTCAGCTACCCATGCATATTTGTGAAGTTAGAAAGTTGGTTTGGAACCTTCTTCTCTCCTGAAAAATGCATGTCCCTTTAGTAAAGTTCACTTTTCCTGATCCTTCCCCAGGACCCAGTGACCTCAGGCTCCTGACCCCCCTATCAGACTCAGAGAGACTCCCAGATCAGCCCTCCTTCCAGTGCCCAAACACAAAGGAAAATTAAAGCCAAGAGTGGAAAATGCAGTACCTGGTGTGGATGGCGGAGGGGTAAGGCAGATTGGAAGGAGAGTCTCCAACAGGCTGGGGCGAAGCCCCTGAGCTGGGGCCACAGCGAGTGCCTGGCCTGGCCTGGATGTTGTTTTTGCCAGCCCTGCCTGGACCCTGGACCAAGCCAGCCCCAGGGATGGGCTTCTGTTTGGGCAAGGTGGGAGGTGCTTTCAGTGTTTTCAAATTGTACTTGCCTCTGGGGAATGGGAAAAAAATGAGTCAGGCATAGCTCTTTGAACCCAGGATTCCTGGCTTGAACTTTGAGGAGACAGGAAGGCACTCTGGTTAGTCACTCAGATTCTGTGGGGCCATGCTGCGAGGCAATGCCTGCTCACGTGTGTTAGCACGACAGACCTTTCCACGGGCAGGTACCAGCACGCTCAGGAGCAGTGGCTTCTGGAGGAATTGTCCAACACTACCAAGCACCCCCAGCCCAGAATGTTCTTCAAGGTTTCCCAAGACCATGGCTACCCACAGTCATGGAAAACAGAGGAAAAGGGAGGGAAGGGGGAGAGATGGAGGGTCTTATGGAGTACATCATGGTCAGACTCAGGCCACTTGGCTGGTCTAGGACAAAGGGACAAGAGTTTTGCAAACAGAGGACTCTCCCTGTCCCTCTGGGCACATGGTAGGTGGAATCTTAAGGTCAGCCTTTCCCACAGGAGATGAAGAATCCAGAAGTGTTCATACTCTTTGATGTAACAGCTCCACTCTGGGAACTGACCCTAAAGAATTGATCCCAGGTTTAAAAATTAAAATACCCAAAGATGGTCAGTACACTATTACCTATAACAGCCAAAGCTTGAAATGCATTAGTTAACCAACAATTGGGATTGGCTAAACTACTACATGTCCTCAGCCATTAAATGTGATATCTAGGGAACATTTGTAAAAAATACATCATGATATGAAAGTGCACAATTGCATAATCATAACTGAATAAAAGGACAAAAACACAAACAGGAAAAGTCAAGGATGGAATCATATCAAAGTGGTAGTCAACACTGTGTGATAGGAATGATGATTATGTTTTTCTTTTTAGTATTTTCCAAACTGCCTCCAATGAGTGGATATGTCTGATAGTTATTTTGATGTTTTGCAAAGGAACTTCAGGCTTAAAGCAAACCAGCAGCCTTTCCATGCCTCTGTAAGTGGCCCCTTGGCCGGTGGTGGTGGTGGTGGTGGAATAGAGAAGCTTTTCAATGCAGAAGGTTTGCATGTTGATGGGATTTAAAGGAACCTGAAGACTCATAATCCATAGAAAGCTTCCTGAGGACAAGGGTGTAGTTCCACAATGTGGCCATTGGTCAGAGCTTCACCTTGCCCTCCTGACAGAAGTCCCCACAATGCCCCAGAGAAACCTGACCATTCTCCAGGGGTGATGCTCAGCCCCCATGTGGCTACCCTCCTGGGTGTCTCTGGATACAGCCCCTCATGGACAGACCCAGACAGTGGACTGAGGTGTGTTTAGTCCACTAGGTCTCACCTCTGTCTCCTCAGGTGGACGGTCACAGAATGAAAAATTTCCTCACTCTTCCATGGGTCTGGCCCCAGGACAGAGAGGCACAGTTGTAACATGTGCTCCATTTACCATCCCCAGAGACCCTGACCATTGTGCCAGAGGAGTGACAAGATGACTCATGCCTGGCAGAACTTGGCACGCTTCTTTGGTTTCTTCATCACCACTGTTATTTTCCTGTTATCCCCACCAAAGGAGGATGTTTTTGTCCTTCAGTTGGGTGTGCTTCCGGACCCTGCAGACTTGTGCAAAAATAATATTATAGTCCCCAAAAGAGCATCTGTCTCTTAAGGGATTAGGAACCATCAGCAAAGTCCTTAGCTACAAAATCTCCTACTGATCAACACAAAGACTCATTTCCAACTAGGACAGCTGGAGATTTGACAGAGAGTGGGGCCCCTTGAGCTAGAGATCATTAGAGCTGCCTCCTTGAGGAGTCTTTATGCTGTGCACTTGCTTCTCTTACAGGTGGGGAAACTGAGGCTTGGGGGGAGGGGAGCGGCTGGCTCAAATGCCTTACAGAACTAGGGCAGGGTCTAAGATGTATCCTACTATTGGCATCCTGGGGAGCAAAGGGCCAATGTTCCCATGCATGTAGTCCAGCAGGAAAATGACCCAGAGACAGATACCTGGAGCTTCATATATCACTTCTGGATGGTGAAGTCTTTCTAGAATCACTGGGCTCTTCAAGGGGCTCCAATTTTCACCCTGGAACCTCTGTCATCGGTTGCCAGCCAGTGGGCCACCTACTCCTTCCTTCCCTCCACATAAGAACACATAAAGGAAAGAAACTCCTTATTCCTCCATCCTGTTCCATGACAGTCAGCCCCATGAGTTCCTGCGTGGAAACAAGCCCACCTTCTGCCTGAAATCCCTGAAGGCGCCAGAGTTCAGATGGTGGATCTGGAATCTGCCTCTGCCCCTAAGTAAGGGGCTAGAACAGCTGGGAGAGACATCGCTTAAAGCAAACCAGCAGCCTTTCCACGAGACAAAAGACAAAAGATGCAACCCCAGCAGATTCTGCCCTGCCATGGATCACATTGCCAGGACTGGGACATGTCACAGACCTCTCCAGGACGGTGTTGAGAATCTGGGTTCTGTGTCCCTTATGGAAGGGAAACAGCATCTAGTGAGCACCTACCATCTGCCTGCTCATTTGGGAAGGGGCCGTGTTACCATCTCCTTCTGACAACTGGGAGAACTGAGGCTCAGAAAGGGTAGGGGACTTGGTCACACTACCTAGTTAGCGTGTGGTAGGGCCAGACCTGAACCCAGGAACGTTGACCTTCAATCCCATCCGGCCTCCCTGCAGCCAGCTGCTTCCAGGAGCTCATTTGACTGTGATGCCATCACCCCCATGTTAGGGAGAAAATGTTGGGCTGTCGACTTCAATCAAACATGGTGGGTAGACATGGCCTTGTGTCCATTTACTCCCCAAAATTCCAATAAAATGGCCAAAAGGAATGAAAGCCATCAACCTATAAAGGAAAAAAGAAAAAGAAGGATGGCGGCAGATGAGGGATGTCAATAGAATTTGGGGAAGTTAGAAAAGTGAAGAAATAAGAAATCCACTGATTTATCTCAGAATAAAACATGGGGAAAGTTCTGGAGCTGGAGGTCCTAGAAGGGTAAAGGTGAGGATGAGGAGTGGGGCTTGAGGACAGAGGTACTGTGAAAACCCGGAATAGGGAAGGTTCTCTTGTCCCATCCTCGCCCCACCCCGCACAGCCAGGGGCCCTCCCTCAGAACACACGCAGCGTCCTCTCTGGGGAAACGGAGGGGAAGCAGCTCTGAGTTCAGGGACAGCAGTCACTGCCACGGACTTGGGTGAGTCACCTGACTGAAAGGGGGTGACTTCTAGAGGTGAAGTTTTCGTCCTCAGCCCCTCCCCCCCTCCACTTGCTCAGCCTTGGCAGCCACATGCGCCCGTCCCCGGAGAGGACGTTCTGGGTCCCCCAGTGGAATGGCCAGGTCTCCACATGATCACACCTCTTGGAAGGCCCTCCACTGACCAGCTCCAATCCTCACCCCCACATACTCCTTGTACCCAGCGTTTCTGATCAGTTTTGGTGCCTCAGTCTGGGTGTTAGTTTCATGTTTGGTTCTGATTTTAGAAAGACAAATTTGAGTAATGAAAGTCGCCAGTTCAGAGCCCACCACTGGCTCATGCAAGCTTTCTTTGTGTCAGTCTGTTTTCCCTGCATCCGCAATCCGCAGTCCTTCTCCCCCATCCCATCCCCCATAAACATCCATTCTGATATGTTTAATATAATTTCTCTGTTTCATCCAGTCTCTGCAGGTCTCTCCTCCCCAGAAGGCCCCAGACCACCTGGCCACCGTCAGGCCCCTCCAGATGGCCCTGCTTCCAGCCTTTCCTAAAGCCTGCCCTGCTGGAAAAGATCTTGTACTTTGTCTGCTTACTTCCACTGGAATATAAGTTCATGGGGCGGGACCCTCTGCTTGTCCCTAGTGCCCGGGGCCCAGCACTGGCCCTGGCGGGGGGTTGGAGAAACCTGGCTGAATGGCCATACACGCCCCTGCTCTAAGATGCTTGCAGCCCTGAAGCTCCCCATCAGCCCCAGGCCCCCAGGAGCCTGCCCTCTGCCTGCACAAGAAGATGCAGCAAGTCCCCTACTTGGGACCTGCCCGCCCCCCGCCCCCCCCTTCTCCACTCCTGGGCCCCGCTCAGTCTAGCTCTTTCATGACTGAATGGAAACGAGTATCTCAGGAGAGGAAAGCCACAGCCGGGGAGGGCGGGGAGGGCCTGGTGCCCTTGTTCTGTGGCTGTGCCACACTGCGCTGGGCCTGCTGGCATGGCCTGGGGCCCTCTGCTCTCCGGGCAGGCCAGCCAGGAGTTCAGACAGACGCCTGCAGCCACCCGTATGCCTTGTCGACACCGATCTGCCTGGCCCTGCCATTAAACCCTAACTGGGCACATAAAAGCCACTTGCCTGCCAGCCCACTGCCGGATGTCTCTGCTGGCCACAGAGGCGCTGACCAGCCCGAGACAGGTGGTGAGGGTCCAGGACACAGTGACACCCAGCTCCACAGGATCATCCCTGGACACCTGGTACCTTGGCACAGAAGGCTGCCAAGGTAAGGCTGTGGTGGCAGGTTTCAGGAACACCACCTGGCTGCCCTCTGCCTGTGGGGCAGAAGAGACGTGGCATCACCACAAGTGATTGCGGGAATGATGTTGCAACCTTGGCATGCACCAGCAAGGCGCAGAGCCCACCAAACATAGACACTGTGCTTGGGAAGTTCAAGGTTGTCCAAAGTCACACAGACGGCAAGCAGAGGCTTGTCTTCGACCCTTTGCTGTCTGGTAGGGATGGCCATTCTCCCTGCCTGCTCCCCTCCATGGACCAGGCTTCAGAGAACCTTCTCGGGGTCTGTGAGAGGCCAGACACCCTTCCCAGTGAGAGCAGAAAGCTCTAGAATCCCAGCCCCTGATAAGGCTGTGGATGGAGGGGGATGGATGCCAAGACCGGACCCAAGTCCTGCTTTAAGCATCCCTGGGTTCACTGCCTTGCAGGAGGACCCCAGCTCTATGCCTCCGCCCACGAATAGTCCTTGTGTTCCTCTGAGATGTACTGCAAAGCCACCCTCTGCTTTAGCAATGCCACACGCCTCCTCCTCCTCTCCCAATGGTCCAACTCAGTGGTCCTGGTGGCTGCGATTATTTGAAAGTCAAGGGTACTCTTGCCTCTCATCTGACCCAGTTACTTGCCTTTCCTGGGAAGACCATGCCTATTCCCTCTCTCTGTCTCCCTGTATTCTGGGCCCTTGACGTGGAATGCTTTCTCTTCCTCATTCCCTATGCTGCTTCCTTCTCAGCCCAGCCACCATCTCCTCCAGGAAGCCCTCCTGGACTTCACCCAGCCTCAGTTAGGGTCTCCCAGTGAGATATCTATGCTTGTTCCTTACCCCACACCCACCTTTCTATTCTCATCTGTGCCCCCTCCCACCATGCCTCAGTTCCTAGAAGCTGCCACACTGCCTAAAGCCTTGAGCTCCCTGCTCTTTGTTTCTGCATCCCCAGAACCACCCGCCCCAGTGCTCAGCAAATTGTAGGCCTTTGGGAAACCTTGTCAAATGGATACATAAAAGGAAAAATCTCTAAATCCCACTGAGCGCAGCGAGAGTCCAGAAGCAGGACTCCAAAGGGCCAGCTGGGGTGAGGGTAGGGCCAGCATCACCCCGAGCTGCTTGTGGGGAGCATTCTGGTACTGGCACCAATCTCCTGTCATCTGCTTGTGGGACCAGAGCTGGAACTTCCCCCCAGACCCCACACTGGCAGAGTGGCTGCCCGGGATTTGGGGGTGAGGGGACAACCTGGCTCCTCAGGGACCTTTGGGACCCCCAGAATGCGGCGGGGTGGAAGGAGGCAGAAGAGACAGGCAGACCACACAGGCGGGAGGCCTCCTCTGTCACAGGGGTGTGCAGGCTGCCCGTTCCACGGCACAGCTCTGCTGGAGGACTCCATGGAGCATGGCAGCATCTCATCCTTCCTTACAGCCCTGATAGGAAGGCCTCTGCATCACCAGGGAGGATGTGCAAAGGCTGAACAATGGGCTCAGAGGAGGGAATGTGGCTTGGGAAGTCTGTTTCTCTCTGACCTCCATACCCCAGGTAAGAGATAAGCCAGCAATCACAGCCCACAAGCCTCACCTCACATGAGAAATCTCACCCAGACCAAACAGCAAGTGAAATAATATATAATAATATAAATGAAATAAAATCAACCACACTGGAAGAAAGTATAAGTCAATATTTAACCCCTATGGGGGTGGAGGGATGTGACAGGCTTAGAAGCATCAATGGTACCAGAAGAACCAGACCTGATTTTATAAAAAATGCAAAATGTGGTACATTAAAAAAAACAAATCTTAGTAATGTCACTTTTGGGGGGAAAACAGTTTAAAATATGTATAAGATCTGTAAATATTTTACTCTTTGATCAACTAATTCCACTTCTGTAAATCTATTATTTGGTATTATTTAGCAAATTATTTGCCAAAACCACAATGATTCTAAATGTGGAGAAAAATGTATTGCACCAAGATGTTCCTTTTGGTATTGTTTATAATAGGAAAAACTGCAATAATCAATAGGGGGGGATTGGTTAGCCGAACAATGGTAAAGCTGACCAGTGAAATATGCAGTCAATTAAAATCTGCTTTTGAAAAGTTCTTTGTGATATAGAGAAATGCTTACGTTCCAATGTTTAGTGACAAAAGGAAAATCCAAAGATGTGAACACAGAAGGATCTCAGCTGTGTGAAAAGGAAGACATTCACAAAGTAAGGGTGGAAGAGAATTGAAGAACCCGTCCACAATGACTTTGGGTGTTTCAAAAATAGGGCATTCCTTTTATCTCTGCTTTTTATATTTTCTATATGCTCGCCAATGAGTTTTAAGTGTATCTATAATAAATAAGCAAATACCTTTTCTCAGCAAAGCTGAAAGGATTCTGTCCATGTCAGCATTTCTGCTTGACAGTCCAATGCTGTGCTGAGTTGGGACCAATACAGCTGTGGGCTCGGAGTCCCTGGTCACAAAGGCCGCCCCAAGAGCAGGGACGGACACTCAGATCTGCATCGTGCACAAAAGTGAGCACGAGTGAGCCTTAAACCTCGCAAAGGAACACATATTGAGAAGCACTAAATCTGATGAATTTTACCTGAAGTAGACAAATGTAATAAATACTGGAGTTCAAGGTTGGGTAGAAACAAATGCTCACAAAGCAGAAATCAGGGAAAAACTCCTAAGAGATTACTGCCAGTCTCGTATGGGGTGATCCTCTCCTGTACAAAAGGTTAACTTGACTAATTTGAATTTGAGGCGAGGGCACCTCTGGGCACCCTGGCACCAGAACAGCCTATGAGTCTCGTTTGCTTCGAGGGACACTGGCTTTCACCCTGTCACACTCAGCCCTGGAGATAGCAGAAGTGGCAGAAACTGAGGGCCTTGTAACTTGGTGTGATATGCTGCATCCACAGCCCTCCCCAGGCACTGTGAACAGGGGAGGACAGAAGGCCTAGAGTCTGAGTCCTTTCCGGGGAGCAGGCAGTGCCGGTGGGAGGGGGGGGGCAGTCCCTCCTTACCTCCCTCCTGGGGCCCCCGAGGCCCAGGCTCTCCCCAGTCAGTCCTCCAAGCCCCTCCTGGTCAGCCCGTCCCTGCTCACAAGCCTCCCATGGCTCCCATGTCCACAGAAGCTGCGGCCTGGCATCCAGCTGCCTTGTCAGTCCTGTCCTTCCCATCCTGTTTCACCCAGTGCTTCCCCATATCAAGCCACCAAACCATTTACTCTTCCCTAAAAATAGCTAGGTGTCACAGAAGAGCACAAATGACCAGAGGGAACCTTGAGATGCAGCACCTGGCTTCCAGGGGAGGCAGGGAGTGCAGACGGAGCTTGGTTGGGCAGATGGGTTGCACGATGCCCTGGCAATGCAGCGGGATGCTGGGGAGGACAGAGGGGTGGCTGGGAGCTGGCGGTTTCCATCGGCACATTCACCCTGTCTCCCGGCAGGGAGGCCTGAGTGAGCATCAGCATGAACACGGGGGGAGCCTGGACTTACGCTTCGTGGCAGCCGGCATGGCCTCAGTCCTTCCAGCACGGCCTGGATCCTCCTGGGACAGGCCAGACTAGAGGGAAAGCTAAGGCTGAGTCTAGCACCCAGAGGACACCATACTGTGGGATTGTCTCTGAGGTCTTAGCTCAGCAACCAGGACACCATGGGATGGCCTGGGGAAGTCTCGAAGCTGGAAATGGAGGTGGGCGAGGACATCGGTCCCCGTGGAAGGGCTGCAGTGGGAGAGGAGGAAACCAGAATTGATAGTTCTGCAGTATGTACTGCAGTGTTCATCTGTCTGGGACTGAGAGTTCCCCGGGGGGCAGGACTTTTACTGCTAAAACCAGGAAGTCCCCGGCCAATCAACATGGCGCCCTTGTCCTGTGATGAGCCCAGAACAGTACATGTTATCTCAATTGTTATCTCTTCACAACCTCCCTGTGAGGAGAGTTCATTATTATCTGCATTTAACAGAAGAGGAAACAGAGCTTGCCAAGGTCCCTCACCTGCTCCAGGATGAAGCCAGGGGCCAGACCCTTGTCCACAGATCCCAATGTGGTCTCTTTCCAATGGGCCATGGTGCTTCCCAGGGGGCCAGAATTTAAGTAATACACACTGAGGTCTAAGCTGAGGCCATGTGAATGGAAGATTCACATGTGAATCTAAGATGTGAATGGAAGCCAAAGAAGGGAGAGCAGGCAGCCAGATCAGACAGGCAGGTCTAAGAGGAAACTGCACACAGGTGGGCTGACCCCAGAGGTAAGCTGGGCATGGGGACCTCAGGCAGCCAGGGAAGGAGACACAGGGTAGGGTCTCCTCCTGGGACTCTAAGGTGCCAAGGGGCTCAACCAACAGCTTCAATCCACAGCATTGCTCGCCTGGGCCAGGACAGATGCCCACATCTGCACTGGGCTGCACTAGGTCCACAGGTGGGGGTGAGGGTTGGGGAGTCTACTATCAGGGTCAGAAACAGGAAGGTCACAGAGCACATCTTTGGCCATTGTAGGGTCTGACTGGACAGGAGCTTCCTCATGTCCCCTAGAATCTGACCTATTAAAGGCAGGAATTGGGACCTGGAGAAAGGCTAGGGGAAAAGGAAGAAATGTCAATAAGAAACCAAGTAGGCCTCAGGAAACCAATATTATGAGTCCATCTGGATGAAAGAATACCAACTGGGAGAAACATACTATAGCCTGAGGTGTATTTACAAAGGTGGAAAGTAGTCAGGGGACCAACTAAACTCTTAGGAGGAAAACAGATGATGGGACATGACAGGTGAAAAAAATCTGGGTTTTTAAAATCATGTCATAGTAATAATCAAGACTGGTTTCACAAAAGCTGACCTATGTTCGAGGGATATAGAATGTACTGAACATTGATTATTTTATATATCTCAAACAAAGCATTTTATATACTTTCATCTAAGACATGGTACCTCACCCCACCACCAGGAAGCAGTCAGATAACCCCTCCTACAGGTCTCTCTTGAGATTGCTCCAGAGCTGGGCAACTGACCAGCCAAACCAAAGTCCTCCACCAATATTTTCAAACTGGGCTGGTAGAGAGTCGTGCCTTTCCTCATTGCCCATAAGCTATGGAGGAGAGAGGCCATAAGCTCCGCTGCTGGACCCATGACTCCTCCACTCCCACCCCCTCCCCTGCATTATTCTGGCATAGGAGAGAATGAGCTGATATATGAGCCAGAAAGAAAATGTCCACACCAGGAGTTGGCAAACTACAGCTTATAGGCCAAATGCGCCCATCACTTATTTCTATAAATAAAGTTTTATCGACACACAGCCATGCCCATTCACTTATATATTGTCTATGACTGTTTCCGTGGGCAGAGTAGATCATACAGCTCACAAAGCCTAAAATATTTACTATCTGGACCCTTACAGAAAAAAAATTGCCTACCCTTTGTTCAGATGGTAACCAGAATGTTAATCATGGAGGACTAGCACCCCTTCTAGAACCAGAGGAAACTACCAACATGCTCAGAACTGAGAAGCTCCGTTCCCTTACTCTTCTTCCTTCCTACTTTGTGTTCAAGGGCTCAGAGGGGAGGCAAGAGGGAAGCAGGGGGCAGGGAGCTATGAGTGACTGGAGAAGCATCACCCCCAGGCCTCTGGGTCTCCCTCTCCCCTCCCAGAGCCCTGGAGCAAACCCATCTTTGCCCCTGATCTCCTCCATAGGATGGACTCTTGGCAGCCACTGTCTCCCCAGGAGCCCCTAGTATACAGGGCACAAGCACAAACCCCTCTTTACAGAGCCATCTGGAGCAAGTCCTATTCTGAGGGTGAAGAAAGGGCTTTAGAGGCTTGGAAGGCTCTGGGAGGGCTTCCGGGGCAACATGGAACTTAACCATGAATGTTGAAGGTGGAAGAAGATTGCACAGGTGGGTCTGGAGCAGGAAGATGTTTTAGGTTGAGGGAAGTCTTGCTTGGGAGAATGAAGGGCATAGGCAAGGGTGAGAAGCAAAACCAGGGTGCCAAGAAGAGAGGGTGTGGAGGAAAGCGGGAGGTGTGGAAGGACTAGCCTAGGAGGGTCTGTTGTGCCAGGGATGAGGGGAACAGGAATGCTTTATAAATAGGAGAGTGACAGGGTCAAATCTGACATGAGGAGGATTACTGTGTTGTCCAGGAGGAGGGGAGTGAAAGGGGTAAGGCCGGGATGGGGACAAGAAGCAAGAGGTGACGTGAGATCCAGACCTCGGTCTGGGTGGACATGCAGGATGGGAATGGTCAGAGGCATCCAGAAAGAGAAGTAGAGGAACGCCAGAGAAGCATGAGCTTGGCCTCTAGCAAGAACCAGAGGCGCTCGGCTCAACAGCCCACGAGGAGCTAAGTCCTGCCAAGGGCCTCACAAGGGAGTTTTGAAGCAGATCCTGCCCTACTTGCCTCGAGATGACTGTGGTCCAGCCAACACCTTGAGCACAGCCTCGAGAAAGATTCTGGACTAAGCCACATTCAGATGACCGACCCACAGAAACCCTGAGCTAAGTGTGTACTGTTTTAAGCCACTGTAAGTTTGGGTGTAATTTGTCACGCAGGAACAGATCACTATCCTCCCCTCCCCTCCTGTCTTCATCTCTGCCCTCTCCACCTCCTCCTCCCTCAGCCGGCACGGGTCTCCTCTGTTAGAGACGGGCGTCTCTCTGTGACAGCGAACAGGGCAGCAACAGCCGGGTCTGGCCTTAAGGTCATTCCACTGGAGCAACCTGACAAATGGGGCTTATCCCATCAAATCCCCTCAGAAACATCCTATCAACAGTGACTGACCCAGTTTGGGATTCCTCCCTGAGATTCACGGTGCCCAGGACAGGTGCTGGACTGGCTCGGCACGAGCTGGACCCACTGATACAGCCAGAGGGCGGCCTCTCAGACAGGCAGGCCCACTGAGCCACATGGGTGGTTTGGGGGGCGGCCCTCCTCCACAGGAAGCAGAGTTCTGTGTCAAGAAAGGGAGAAGCCATGTGGGCAGACCACTGTAGCTGGCCACTGCAGGGACCTCAGTGTCCTCAGGGGTGTAGATGCTGGGTTCTCCATTCGGGAAAGGGAGGCTGGGCAGCTGTGGAGCTGGAGGACGTGCAGAAGGGGTGAGACCTGCTGGGACAAGCAGAGAGGAGATGCTGGGGTGAGGCTGGCGGGCTTAGGAGCCAGTGGCCCGGGCCTGGTGTGTGGCTCTGAGAAACCCAGCGGGGGGACTGGCAGGTGGCCTGGGGCAGGTCCAGTGCTGCTGGCTGGAGGCAGGGTAGATGGTGGAGGGTGGGACCGTCCCAGAGAGGCCAGACCATCCTGGGTGCTCAAATTGAAGGTCAAGGGTGAAGGGCTGGCTGGCGCAGTGAGGGAGAGGCCCTCCAACCTCGGAGGGTCCACAAGAGTGGTGGTGGGCACATTCCACTCCCAGCCCAGACCTTAAGGGGAGGGGGGCAGGCCAGGGGGAGAGATGGGATTGGGATGTCTTCCCTAGAAAGAGCCATGGAGTGGGCACACGGGCCAGTGCCCAAGGGTGGGGCTGAGAGGGCCCCTTCTGAAATGATGGAGAGCAATGCTCGGGCCCGTTCCTCATCTACACCAAGCAAGCTCAGGGGGCAATTCACAGGATACTGCAGACACTAACCTTCCCTTCTCACCTACCCCGTTTCTCCTGGTGGGAAAAGCCCAGCAATCCGAAGACAGACCGGAGGCTGGTGAGCAGAGACTTGCCCAGTTCCTCTGCTCATGCAGCCACTGTTTCCCAAGGCTGCTTGCTGGGCTGGCTTGCTATGGTTGCATTTCCATAAATGCAGTGGCTTAAAGTAACACACATTTATGATCTCACGGCTTTAGCATGGGTCCAGAGTCTGGCATGGCTCCGCTGGGTCCTCCAGTCGGGGTCTCTGGGGTGGCCGCATGGGTGCTGGCCAGGCTGCAGCCCTTTCTGGATCTTGAAGGCCTCTTCCCATCCTCTTGTGGTGGGAGACTGAGTTCCCGGCTCTTTTGCTGGCTGTCAACCAGGCTGCCCCTGGCTCCTTGAGCTTCCCCTTGGTTCCCTCACAGCCCTCCTCACAACATGGCCTCTTGCTTCTTCAAGGCCAGCAGAAGGCGCTCTCTCTCTGCAAAGGGCCCAGGCCTTTTAAATTTAATTTAATTAATTTTTTTTTTTTTTTGAGAGTGAGAGGGAGAGAGAGCACAGGGCGGTGGGGGGAAGGGGTGGCAGGAGGGGCAGAAGGAGACCGAAAAAGAGAATCTTAAGTGGGCTCCACACCTAGTGTGGAGCCCGACTTGAGGCTCCATCTCAAAACCTTGAGATCATGACCTGAGCCAAAATCAAGAGTCAAACACTTAACTAACTGAGCCACCGAGGCACCCTGGGCCCAGGGCTTTTTTAAAAGGGCTTTCACCTGATTAAGGCAGGCCCACTTGGGATAATCTCCCTGTCAATCATCTCAAAATCAAATGACTGGGGCCTTTGCTACATATGCAAAATCTCTTTAGCTTTGCCATATAATGAAAGCTAATTATAGGGATTACATGCCTCCTCCGAAGGCCCTACCCCCACCCAAAAGGTGAGATTATAAAGGACATGCACACAGGAGGTGAATTCTGGGACCCTCTTAGAATTGTGCCCACCACACCTACCCGGGGTCTCAGCCCACGCTGGGTGCTGGTGTGAGGACAGGGAATAAGAGAGAGACCCGGCGCTCGAGGCCCTCATTGACCAGCTGCAGGATCAGACATGGAGGCAGGTCATTCCACACAGCATCTCTGCTAATGCAGGGCCCGAGGACTTCACAAAGAATGGAGTCGTGGGGCTGGCTCTTGTGGGGCCCTTACTCTCCGGACGCAGAGGGGTGGCCCCCCACGCGCAAGACGCCACAGAAGCAGGTGTTTACCACGTTTCTACCTTCAACAACCCACCTTCCCCGCTCCTACCACAACTACCGTTTACTTAGTATTTTTTTCTTCAAACCAACTCACTCCTTTTGACTTAAATTTACTTTAAACAGAACTTTTCTGTCTCGAGTATAAGTAGAAAATCTGCATTCCTTATTATAAGCAGAAGTAAACCATAAAAATAAATAAAAGCTACCTGGGCTTATACGTTCCCAGATCTGAACCTGTGGCCTGCTCTTCTCTGTTAAAAAGAGGAATTAGTGAGTCTGTCTGCGAGAGGCGCTAAGGAAATAAGAGAGGAAAAATATTTTTCCTCTAAGGGCTGAAAGGGAATGAAAAGCGAGCCGTTGTTATGTACGGGAACCCACGACGCCACTGTGGACGCCTGAGGATGGTGGGGTCTTGTCCAGCCACCCAGGAACCAGGCGCAGAGCTGGATGCTAGCGCAGTGGGCACTCGGGGACACGGCCCGCGAGGGGAGAGGAGACGGGCTGGCCAGAGCGCGAAGGTGAGCGGGAAGCCCATACAGTGGGGGCTGCCGTTGCTCCCATGGGGGCCTCTGGAGCTGGGATGGCCCCTCGAAAGGGTCCCAGGTGAAGATAAGGGAACCCAGGCCTTCGTAGCATCACGTGGACCAGCCAAAGGACACAGGTGGCCCTGGGGAGAAAGAGGCATAACCAGGGGCGGGACAGCTCTTCAGGCCGCTGGGGCAATTCCTGGGGAGGGTGTCAGCAGTGAGCCAGCAGCGGACGGCGCTCCGGAGAGCAGGAGGAATAAGGAGCTGGGTCCTGAAGGGGGGTCTGGGCAGCACGACAGCATCTACAGTCGGCCTTCTCAGGAGCTTGCGTCCATTTGCTTCTTAGCATAATTCTACCCTATCTGGGAACTGCTCCCAGCATTTTGTGTGGTCTCCTGTCCTGCCTTGTGAGAAGGATACAGGGATAAGGAAAGTTAGCTTGGCTTAGGACCACTGGTAATCATCATCTTCCTCCCCTACTACACGTTCTACGTGATTTCGCACCCCAGCTAGCACCTCTGCTGGGCTAGGGCCTTGGCTGGCGGGGTGACCCAGATGCTCACCCTAGGAGACCACCATGTCCTTCTCAAGCTGTGGCTCCTGCCAGTGGCTATTTGCCATTGGAATTGGGCAGGGACTACCAGGAGCTGTCCCACTGGGCCAACTGGGCGCTGAACAGAGCCCCTCTGCCCCGGTGTGTGACAACACAGGACCGATTACCTGTGCAGGATGGTGACTCCTGTCCTTCCCCACTGGCCTCTAAGCACAGAAGCTGGGAGGGATCGGGTAGCACCTGTCGCTGGCTATGGAAAGGGAATCCTGCTATGTGGCCCTAGTAGAAGAGATCCTCCCCTGGGGGCCAGGACCTCCAGAGCTAAGGGTTCAAGAGCACCGTGTGTCCTAGTGGGCCACGGGCTGTGGCCAGTGGGCACTCAGGCTCTTGCGGTGTGCAGAGCCCCCACTGCTGCCCTGGCTACGCCGTCCATGCACCCACTTTCCAGCACTGGGGTGCCTGATGACAGAGGCCGGCTGATGTTGAGTGACCAAGCCGTTCTGTCTCCTTGGCTGTTTCGTGCCTCTTCCACAGTGACTGTTCTCTGGCGGACGCTGACACACAGAGCGAAGGTCTTCTCACTTCCTGCCCCCTCCTGTACATTACCCACATGTCTCTTCCTCGGGCCTCTTTATGCCTGATATTTCAGTCTGTTTTCTTCAGGTCCCCAATTGACCAACCAAGCCATCTGTCACCGCCCACAAATCTACCTACAGTCTTACCTTAGGTCACTTTTCCTCTGCACAAGGTGGTGACCAGCTGGGACCCCTAAAGCCCTGCCCATAAGGAGGACTCCCTCTCATTCCTGGCCTTCAGGGCCAGTCCTGAGTGAGGCTGCAGGGCAGCTCGAATCCATTTTCAGTTGGTACCCACAACCCAAGCCTACGCAGCCATGGACGAAGCCCAGGCATTTTCCTTCTCCATCAGCTGATCACTCCAAGTGGTCACAGGTGCGAACTGAAAGAGAGAGACCGGTGCAACGGTGGTGGGTGGCACGGAGGTCTGAGCCACCTGCTCACGCAGCTTTGTCGAACCCTTGGCACTAAGTACTCGGGCCCAATCTCAGATGGACCGCTTCCATCTTTGAAGAATTCCTCCTGCACCCACCCAAACGCATGATTTGGTGGAGGTTAGAGAACGTAGCTCATGATGGACACTTGTAGTTGCATGATCACCCAATGTCGCACGGTTAGGCTTTCTATCCCTTACCCGTGGGCAGCAACAAATCAGGAGCAGCTGTTCAAATGGCTGATAATTCTTGGCTGCAGATGGCTGACCCTTGCTCCAAAACATTGCTTTTCTTGGGGTTTGCCCTCAGTTCCACACGGTGTTTTTCCTCTAGTTCCCTCTAATGCCACAGGCCCTGATAGGTCCCGCATTCTAAGCAGTAGGGCTACGGAAAACTTTTCCGCTCCGGGTCCCACTCAAGGCTGAAAGTTTTCTGTGTCCCTCTGGGTCAAGGTAGTTGAATTTGTAGTCTCCAGAACCCAAAAGGCTTACCAGGAGTTGAGTTGCCTTTTCAGAGATAGGCAGTGCAAGATACAATAATGGGTCATTTACTTTGGAGGGGATGTCCCAGCATGCTCAAACCACTATTACCTAATAGTCTCATTGATGTTGCAGACCCCTAAATCTTCATGGGGTTTATATCCCACCCTCTGGAGCACAAGGTCTCCAAAGTACTTGCCACTTCCCACTGATTCAATTTGATTAACACTATGTCATCAATACAAAGGACCAATGGGATGCTCAGTGGAATATCTAGATGATCCAGGTCCATTTGATCTATTGTGACAGAGACAGTAGAGTTAACATGGCCCTAAAGAAAGAAATACACATACCAGTAAATGTATACTGGTGCCTTCCCTACATAAATACAAACTGCTTCCAAGTCATTCTTGAAGGAGATGGAAAGGAGCAAACTCACCAGATCAAAGGCTGCATACCCTGTACACAAGGCCACGTCGATCTGTTCTAGCTGAGCTATATGGCTGAAACATCATTGCTGCAGTTGGGGTGATTAACACTGCACTTGACTGAGTTTGTGGCTGTTCGCTGTCAGTCTCCAGCATCTGTCTGGTTTCTGTAGGGACCAATCTGGTGAAGAATCATCCTTGATGTTTTTAAGAAGGATACCAATCTTTGGGACACAATACTGATTTTGATTTTTTAATCTGGCCAGGGCGGGAGTGAGGGAACAATTTCAGGGGCCTCCACTTGGGCTTCTCTACTGTAAACTTTCACTTGCCTCCCCACTACCATGTCTTTTACGCTACAGACTAAGAAACCAATGTGATTCTGGCAGCTACCAAGGATGTTCATTCCAGCTATGCATTTGAGGTTTGGGTAGGTGGCTACTTCATAAGACCATGGGCCCAGTGAGCTGGACTGGACCAGGATCCATTTCCTGCCTAGGCCCCATAAAACTCTACTCTAACAGAGGGCTAATTATGCTTTGGGCACCCAGTATCAATGTCAACTTGGACCTTGTGTCCATCCATTCTTGAAGTGTCTGGATGCTTCCCTTCCCCCATGTATAGTTGTTCCTGAGTAAATGGCCATAGGTCCCTCTGGGAAAGGATGAGAAATCATCACCATTCATCCTTGTGCTGTTGCAGGTTCCTTCTTCCCGGAGACCCAGCCTCTCTCATCAAAGTGGCCTAAAAATTGGTCTACGTCCAGAAATTAGGCAAGGGAGTATGACTTTTATTGGGGTAGCTGCCCTCAGCCTCATTCATCCATCCTTGATTTAGTTTTGACTGTACAAATTGATTGAACAAGTAAGCTATCCTGGGGTTTGCTGTCCATCTATCTGTCCCCCCAGGGCCTCCGTGTTTTAGTAAGTACTTCATAGCTCCGGGTAAGTTAAGCACTCCAACAATATGCCAAACATGCCTTTTGTTTTGAAAATTGTGTTCACTTCAGTTTGGACAGTTAAGCATTCCCTTATTTGGGGATCCTTTTGTCCCACTTCTGCTAGAGACCCTAGTTCATTAAGAGCCATCTCCTGCCCTGAGCCCTAGCCCACAGAGAACAGCCATCACTGAGCTTTTTCATGATTTGGTGCTCTTCTCACTGCTGAATTCCTTGTCACTTTGGGAAATGCAGAGCCCTCCGAGCCCTTCTCTGGAACACTTAGGCTTGTGGTTTTCTAGCCTTATACACTACTTCTACTGCGGCCTCTGTTCCCCCATCATTTACTATGGCAACTTGTCTCTGGTACTTCACTTAGTGCATGCCATTGCTTTGCCCAAGCATCCAAGAGCCAACCCAGAAGCATGTTAGCCCCATCTACTGGGGCCCTTGCCACGGTGTAAGTCCTGTAGCATGGGACAGTGCTTCTGGAATGAGAAACGCTCCCCTATCCAACTCTATATTCCCCCTTGATGCGGCACCCCCAAGATCCAGTTCCAGTCATGTTCTATTGGTGCATGTTGAGTCTGTACTAAAACACTCCAATCTATAGTACCTTCCCCTGTCGGTGCTCCCAGCACTCTCCTGGCTGAGTGACATGTGGTGACATGTGGTGACATGACCCCAGTATTCATCCGGCAGCCAGGAAGGGAGGTATGGGTAGATTATGAAAGGGACACATGTTATATCTGCATCTTCTTCAAGCAAGGGGAGTGTGAGCTACTTCCTCAGGCCCAGAGCATGCGAGTAGGGGTAGAGTCGTAAGGTTCTCGAGTGCATCAACCAAGATGCCCCCATCCCAAGTCTCAGGGTCCCACTCCTTCCCAACTAGGACCCGGACTTTGGCATAACAGACTTGCTGGGGTTGAAAATTCAACCATCACTTGAGCTCTGCTACCTTCATTTTTTAAGTCCTGGGCCTGATCTTCAGCCACACCAGCTGCAAGGGGCTCTTTATGCGCTGCTGGGAAGGCTCTCTGATTTGCACACTTGGGCTTAAATTAGTGATTGATCACCCTCAACCTTTCATGATCCATCTCCCATGAATCCGTCTCACTCAGCAGGAGCCAACCCTTTCCATTGTCTTTATAATGATCACTTTCCCTGAACCTTCAATAGCTGAGCTGCTAAACCCTGGGGTTCCCCACTATGCACGCCAAGGGCTATCCGGACTCTAGCCACACTAGTCAGAGAGAGTCCTCTTTGCCATAAGAGAGTCCTCTTTGCCATCAGGCAGTAGAGAGCTCTGCTCCCGCGTCCCATGTTAGAGCCCACTTCTTCAGATCTCTCCTGGCACCGACTATCATAGGTCAGGTGTCTCGGGAAACAGACTCTGAGATAGAACTGTGCATGCAGAGGTTCGTGGGAATGTGCTTGTGGAAACTGGGATTCATCAGACCAGGAAGGCAAATGTGATATGGCTGCGGCAGGGACCCCGGCAGAGCCCACGGCAAATCCTGGAGCTAAGGAGACTTCAGAGCCGTCCTGCCTCGGGGCTAGGGGATCAGGCCTCCCCACCCTTCAGGGCCTAGTGGCTGCACTGGGGCTGTCCCAGGGAAGGGGACAGCTCTGGGTGAGGCAGGCCCTGGAGACGTTCTCAGCAGTGGGCCAGCAGCAGACCACCACCCTGGCAGCCAGAGGAACGAGCACCCAGGTCTTGGAAGGGGTGCTAGGTGGTCAGCACAGCGCCACTCCAGAGGCGGTTAGCAGTTGTATGGAGAGACTGCGGGTCCTTCTGAATCCGGGGCACGAGAGAACTGGTGGGAAGAGACTGGAGAGACGTCCACCAAGACCGAGGGGACAGTCAGGCCAGACCAGAAGGGCTCGAATGCCAGGACAAGGATGTAAGGCTCTGTCCCTCCTGCAAAGGTTCTAAGAAGGATTATTTGGGGGTTGTCAGGAGCCCAGGCAGCCCCGAAGGGGGTCCTAATTCCCAAGTGTCTCTTTGGCTGCCTCCCCCGCAGACGTCTCCTAACTGCCTTGCTCTGGCCAACTCACACACACCACGGCCCCCTCCCCCAAATCAGCTCCCTTCAGATTGTCACTCCCCACAGTGCAGCATTCATGCAACAGTTCTAAATAGTCCCACTGTTCAGCTTTAACGAGAAGTAATACCAATTCCCATGTTTGCTCAGAGAGCACCATATTTCATCAAACCAGAGCCCATGCCGGCTCAGATTACTGACCGAGACAATGTTCTGTAATCCTGGTTTATTCACATGTCACGGGTATTTTAGCAAAACAGAAATGAATGGCCCGAGCCACCCTAGGAAGTAACGGGAGGGTTGGGTTCCCGCCCAGGGTAAGGCATGCTTTCTCCTGCCACAGTTCTCGGAGGAGCTGACTTTGATTCTCCGAGCTTTTCCCGACTTTAAGAAAGAGAATATGGGCCGAGAAGGAGTCACAAAGTGGGTAGTTATTTCCCTATAAAATGTTAGCTCCACGGATGGATTTTGCCAGAGCAAAAATAAAATCTGTCATTGATTATAAAGTCCTTTGTGCTTGTTATTTCGCAGATTTATTACGCTCAGGCCCGGCGGCCTGGGGAGGCCCTGGGATTCTTGTCTCCAGTGCCCCTGCAAACCCTTCAGCTGCTTTTTCACAGCTCATACCCCAAATGGGATCAGGGACTCACTCACATCTCTTTTGTCCTTGAGGGCCAAGAGCTTTGGAAGCCTAGATGAAGGGCTGTCAGTCATCTCCCCCCTCACCCCAACCTCTGGACAGGGACCCACAGATACCGCCAGTAGAGGTCTATGACTTCCCAATCATGGAAACATTCTCCTTCCTTTCTTTTTCTTTTTAACTCTTGGCACCATGCACTAAGAAATGCATTTCCTCTGCAGAGCAAGGCTGGGCTGAACCTCTCACCAAATCTCCCAGAGTCTGGGTCCACTTCAAATAGGCTACAATCTCTTTTGAACACACAAGAAATAAAAGAGTAGTAACAAGGAGCAATGCTATTTAGTACAATCTCATGCTAAACCCTTACTAATGATCCTCAGAATATCTTGCTCTTGTCCCCATACAGCTAGGTAGTGGTGAAGACAGGCACACAAACCTAGTCCCAATTGACTCCAAAGGGTCACATTGACTCTCTCACTTCCAAGAATGGGTTGACATGAGGCCACAGACCCAGGTATACAGTGTTGGAGCTGAAACAGAGCCCAGGGCTCAGCCTTCTCATGTAAACGGGAAGCTGCTGGGGTTCCAAAGAGGCAATGGGGCTGGTGGCAGAGCTAGCGAGAGCTGAAAACTGACTCTACCCCAAGTTACCTGGACAATATCATGAGACAGTTGCTCAGGAACATTTCATGGGGTGTTTATTTGGGGAGAGGTTCAGAGGAAAGCAAATGAGCGTGCTTCTCAGAACTGTCCAGGCATGGGGCTTCCTAACGATTGAGCTTCTTCACTTCTTCCTTGGGGTTTTCTGAGTGTAAGGAACCCAGGGTGTGCAGCAGGGAGACCTGGAAGACTAAAGGCCCCCCAAACAACCCCTCACCTCTCTGGAGAGAGCCCTTCCTGTCCCAGTTGGCAAGTCCAAGACCCCAGTGCTCCTGGTAAGAATAGTGTATGACACTCCCAGGACCCCGATCATTTTAGGAGGAAGCTGTCAGAACTCACAGCTCTCAGGACTGTGTCCTGAGTCCGCCATCTCAACTCGTATTTTGAGCTACAGCCTGAGCTATTAAAAACAAAACATTCTCATTGGCAAGCTCCACAATTAGCCTCATTTCCACGCTAGAAACACTGTTCTGCATGAGCTGAATTGCACAGCGATTGCTTCTTGTCTCGGTGATGCTGTTTGCAGGCCGTGCTGGGAGCCAGCGAGGATGTGACCCGGTGGTAATCTGAATTGCTTCACCAAACACATTTTTATCCCATCATCTCGGCTACATGAAAGGGGACCATAGTGCTCCAGTGTTCAAGACTTTACAGTCCCGCTGTTCAGCAATAAAATGAGGCAAGAAATATTAGCCGTCCCTGGCTGATGCCTCAATTCTTTCCCAACAATTCAGAGAATCTGTACCCTACAGGTTTTAGGGCTGGCTAAAGCCTGACCCTCAGGCTGGCTTGAATGGAGGGGGAATGAGTTAAGGAGAGCAA
The DNA here is from genome assembly GCF_011800145.1 of Mirounga leonina. Classification (NCBI taxonomy): domain Eukaryota; kingdom Metazoa; phylum Chordata; class Mammalia; order Carnivora; family Phocidae; genus Mirounga; species Mirounga leonina. Next base: position 13,301,865 of record NW_023270265.1, on the reverse strand, counting down.
GAAGGCTTTAATGGACACAGATCCCGAATAGCCCAGCTTGTCCCGGCCTCCTGCAGACTAACCCTCCTTTTCACAGGCCTCGATTGTGTATGGCCCCAGCAGAGACAAAACTACCCATGAGCAGAGGTTACCCCCAGCCGGTACAGGTCAGAGGCATTCTGGGGGAGAAGGGGAGAGGAGGGGAGAGGGGAAGTGAGGGGCACATGGAGAAGGAGGGGAGTGGGCGTGGGGGTGGGGGAAAGGGAGCAGTAAAAGTTGGTGCGGATCATTTATAAGGACAAATTCATCAAGTCTAAGACTGTGACTTGATCATCTCACCTCCAGGCAAGCAGTTTTGAGAGCTGTTTCACAGAACAAATGGGATATACATTAATGGGAAGTTGAATGCCATGTGAGATAATTATCAAAATAAATAAAATGCTTCTCTATAGTTTTCCAAATGAGACAGGCCTGAGGTTCAGAGGCTCTCAATAGGATAACCTCTAATTGGACACTGCAAGATTTAAAAAGAATTAAAAATAGGTTGTATTTTACACACCAACAGAAGCTTTTTCCAGCAATTTTTCAATTATTGCATTGTGAGCCCTCCAAGAAAAGTAACGATTCTGGCTCACCCAGCCCAGAGTTACCAAGTAAAGGGAACAGGGTGTTCACAAGTTTGCAAACAGTCCTTTGAAATGTAGCATAGGCAGTATCCTAGATAGTTCTGGAAGAACATGGGTTTGAAGAGGTCCCTTCCTTCCCTCACAAGGATTTGTAAATATCTCGTGTGGCCCTTGGACCCCTTTCTCAGTCTGATGAAACCTGTGGACCCCCTTTCAAAAGAATGTTTTTAATATTCAATATTACCAAGAAAGCCAATTACATTAAAATAAACATCCAAATATTGTGAAAAATAACTTTGCAACATAGCAATATATCTGCCTTTTTATTAATTCATGGAAGTCACAGGCATAGTTAATACCCCTGTGGTTGGTTGCCTGCATTTCTAATATTAGGAAATGCTAAGTTTCAGTTACAGGTTATTGAAAATAAAAATGTGAATTTTCCCCATCCAAGTTCGCAGAACCCCTGAAATTCTATCCATGGACAAGAAACCGCACTAAAGGCATGATGAAGTTCAGGACCTCCTGCCCCAGGGCTAAGCAGAGGGGAAGTGGGCCAGGGATTCACTGTACCCTCACTTTGTTGTGAAACCTCGGAAAAGCTACCACTGCTTTCTCTTCTTCTATCCTGACGCTTTGGAAAGGTTTTGTAAGGCAGTTTGAAACCACACCCTCCCCCCCCCCCCCCCCGCCACCCCGGACAATCCTCGTGGCTACATGTCCGAAGATTAATACAGACATTTGATGTGCTTCTTCAACGACTGGGATCATTGTTGCCAAATACAGGGTCAGTTAATGGACTGATTCTGAATTTTAATGTGGCTCTTGTTCCAGTTGCCCTGGGTTGGTTGAACTTTGGGGTTCGGATTTCTCTTTTCAGAGGCTGCCCAGGGACGGTCCGTGTTCCCCTCACTCTTGCATTTTGGATGCCGGCTCAGAGGCAACCGGGCGCACACACATCCCCTTTCGGGTCCTCACGGGGGAGCTGTCATCCTGCAACCACATAGTCATCACATGCCATTACAGGGGCAACCCGGCAGGCGGGCCCCCCTCCCAAGGCCGCCCCAGCCCCCGCGCAACCCTGGCCAGGCTGCGGCGCCGACACACAGGAGCCGGCCGGGTCCTGGGTCTCCGTCTCTCCGCAGCGGAGCGGGGAGCGCGCTCGCCCACGCCCACGCCCACGCCCACGCCCCCCCACACTCCTGGGCGCACACTCGGGCGCACAGCCTTGCGCGCGCGCGCCGCCGCCGCCACACACGGGCGCATGCACACCGCAGCCGGGCCAGGCACTGCCTTGTCGGCGGCGGCCCCGCGTGCTCCGGGGCGCACAGCCGGTCCCCCCGAGGGCGCCGCCGGCCGCCCCGCCCCGCCCCGCCCCGCCCCTCGAACCCGCCGAGCGGGCCCAGCTGTGGGCTGCAAAGTTTCGCTGCGCGAGTCCGCTGGGGCGTCGCGTCGGCTCGGGCTTGGCTCGGCTCCACCGGGCTCCGGACGGCCGTGACCGCTGGCCCGGGGCTCGGGCGGCGCTGAGCGCTCGGCTCCCGCCCGCCTCCGCTCCGCGCCCCGCGCGGATCTCGGCACCCAGCGCCCTCGCGCCCTCCGGTGCGCCCGCGCGTTCTCTCCTGCGCCCCGGCTTCGACCCATCGCCGCCGCCACCCACCATGGCCCGTGGCCCCGTTCGGACGAGCCCGGGACCGGGGCCCCAACTGCTCGCGCTGCTGCCTCTGCTTCTGCTGTTGCTCCGGGACGCAGGCGGCAGCCACCAGGCGCCCGCCCGGTCCGCCCCGCCTGCAGCCGCTGATGGCCTGGCTGGGATCAAAGACCCCTGGCGGTCCCCGGGGGAGGCTGCCGCCACTCTGGGCCCCGGCGCCCAAGACATGGTCGCTGTCCACATGCTCCGGCTTTATGAGAAATACAGTCGGAGGGGCGCGAGGCCGGGAGGGGGCAACACGGTTCGAAGCTTCCGCGCCCGGCTAGGTAAGTAGAGGGGGTCCCAGACACCCCCCTTTTCCTTCTCCCCCTTCCTCACTTGTTCATCCTCCTCACCACTGCACCCACTTCTTCTCTTCCTTCTATTCCTAGACTCATTCATTCGTTCATTCATTCACTATTCACCAAGCACTCTATGCCAGGCCCTGAACCTCCAGTGGGGACACCAGAGTGGCAGTGACCCAGAGTTCCTGCCCCTAGGGTGCTCCCAAGACTGGGAGGGTGCCACACTGGCTGGTCTAGACCACCCCATACACAAGGCTTTAAGCACAGGGTGGAGATGGTCCTGGACTGGGGAAGCTCCTGACCGGTGGTATGCATGTCATAGGACTCAGTTGTGTTGGCTCTTGACAGATGAGAAGGGCACTGAGTGGGAACAGTCAGGTGGGCATAAGACAGCCGGGATAAAAGTGCCAGATACCGACCCAGGCAGGGGGCATGAACCTCTAGCTGGGGGCACTTAGTAGGTTCCAGGGCTGGGCAAACAGAGTGAACTGAGAAGGGCCTCGGGTGTCTGGTCTTGGGTACACACAACTGAGGCCTGCAAGGCACTAACATGAAATGTTCAGACCATGGGGGTTTGAGGAAGGGTCCAGAAGCTTGGGCAGTGGGGGCATCATACTCCCCTCCCCCCCTTCCCCCCCCCCCCCCCCCGGGCAGATCCTTTCCCCTGTCCTCACACCTTGGATGGAGCTGCACAGAGGTCACTTAGAGCACCTCCCCGCCCTGCTCTGAGAGCACTTCCATCCTGCAGCCTCAGCTACCTGCCAGCCCCACTGGCCTACCCCTGGGGGCCCCGGGCGAGCAGAGAGGAGGCGCAGACTGGTGGCAGGGGTGGCGGAAAACCCTGGTTGTCATGGAGACCACCCGTGGTCACAGAATGCCGTTCTAGAAAGTGTGGGTAGGGGTCCACAGCAGCCCCAGTGGGGGAAAAGGCCATTCATCAGGAGAAAACAAAAACAGAAACTGTTGGTCTCTAGGGACCGACCCCTCCTGAGGTGGAGAGGAGCAAGCCCAACATTGGGGCCAGACAGTCTGGGATCAGGTCGGCCACCTGTTGACTGCTGGTGGTGTGACTCAAGGTAACACCTGTTACCTGGGAAGCTTGGCCTTGCATAACGGTGTACTGAGGAATAACTGCCACAGAGAGGCCTGGGCCCCCATCCTCCACTGAGCAGACCACTTGGTACTGTTCCGGGGCTCCATGCCAACTGGGCCTAACTCCATACCTCCCTGGTAATTTTGATTCATCACATGGAGTCCATTTCTGGAACATCATTATTAAATTAAGCCAGTCAAGAATCATCTAGCATGAACATGACCTTGGGCAAATCACTAAACCTCTGTGGACTTTACTGTACTCATCTACAAAATGGGCAGGTCTTACCAGTATCTTTCCTGTGGGGTTGCCCAGAGCCTAACACTGGCCAGATTAGGTGTTGGTGCATGTTGTTCCCATGGAAGTACAAAGCATTTGTGTTCGTATAGGTGTACACTTGACTTTGCATCCATTAACTCAGTCCTCAGAGCCTTGTCTTTGAGGAAAGCAAGGTCAGCAAGGTCCATCCTGCAACAGGGGCGAGCATGGCCACTGAGCACATTCACTGCTGCAGCCCCCGGCATGGAGGTGCTTGGTCTTGTCTTTCCATTTGCACAGAACAGGGGTAGCACAAATAACATTGACGCATAGGGTGTTAGCCCTGAAAAGGAGCTGAGGACAGTACTTCACATCCAGCCATCTAATTTTATGGATAAGAAAACTGAGGCTGGGGTAGGGGGCCATTCACAGTGGCAGGGGCTGGCACCTCCCATGTGCCAAGCCAGTGCTGTTCCTATTGCTAGCATCTCTCCCCACCTCCATCAGAACTCAGCCCAGGGCTTAGGAGACAGAGGATAGAGCAGACCATTCTCCGAGAGATCAGGATTATTCCGGACCAGTCTGCGACTTATTTGGAACCATTTGACAGCCTTGGGTCCAAGGCCCAGCCCCACCAGCTTTCCCTCTCTGAGCATGGGTTTCTGTGCACACAGCGCAGAGTGTGGTTCAGCGGGATGCGGTGGGTTTTTGCCTGACACAGCATCGGCCCAGGCGGTTTGGTTTCTCACCTCCTCCCTTGATTCACATTATTAAGTGGCTCCCACCCAGCCCCTCATCAGCCCTCAGAGATGCCTGCTTTGTGAGCCAGCGACCCAGCTGTGAGGAACTGTGAGCCTGGGCAGGGACCCCTCATCTTATGGAGGAGGCACCAATGTGGGGACTTTAGCTCCAGTCCTGGAACATACTAGTACCATCCTGTGGCATGACAGTGGCCTCTGCAGCCTCAGTGGGGTAGTCCCTGCCACCAGGCAACATGGCTTAAGTTCTGAGTGTGGGCTGTGAGCCAGACTGCTGAGGTCCAGATGCAGAGTCAATGACCAGGGCAAGGGACTAAACTTGTCCAGGACTCAGTGGTTTGTTTTGTTTTTTTTTTTTCTTCACTTCTAAAATGGGGCTAGTAATGCTCCCTTCCTTATAGGGTTTTTAAAATGAACTGAGATATATCAAGTGTTTAAGACAGTGCCTTGGGCATGGGTTCAGTAATTTATTAGATGCTATTACTATTATTTTAGCCACTCTTCTTCCCTCCCTTCCATTGCTTCCTGAAGTGTGTCTTGGTACCTATTAAGTCTACAGCAGAGGAGGGCACTTCCGAGCCTGACCCTAAGGCTTAAGGTTAAACCTTCCCCCGTCCTAAACAATTGTGTTTAACTCTAAGCTTTTCCACTGACCTGTGTGAAATTGGGCAATTTACTTAACCTCTCTGAGCCTGATGTCTTCATCTCTAAATGAGAGTAATAATACATACTTATCTGCCAACAAGGCCAAAGGTCACGTTCGTTTCAGTTCCCCAAGTATTTCCTGAGCACCTCATTAGGTGGCAGGTGCTGTAAGCTCAGAGGACACACAGATGCACAGACTCTTGGCCCTGCCCAGAAAAGTGCATGACCTGGGGGGAAGGGAGAAGTAAGCGGAAGAGTATGGGCAGCAGAACAGGGGGCACAATGCCATGGGGAGGGGCTGTGTGTATGCTTGGGAGCCAAGGGTTGACACTGTCCCGGCACGGGGAGGGCTGGTGGGGAAGGGCCAGCGAAGCCTTCACAGAGGAGGTAAGGCTCCAGATAGACTCTGAAGGGCAGGTGGTGTTTGGCCAGGTGTAGAAGTGAAGCAGCCTGCTGTGTGCTGGGGACTGTGAGCACTGTGGTTTCTGTGAGGAAACAATGAGAGAAGAGAGGCAGGAGCTAGAGGTGGACCAGCAGGCCCAACCAGGCCATAAGAGCCTTGAGGGGCCTGAGTTTGGCTGCAGCTGTGGGCGGTATACGGTGTGCAGACAGTGGTGGAGGTAGAGGGGGAGGGAAAGGAAAGAGGGAGGGGAGAGAAAGAGGGAAGGAGAGATGCAGGAGGTGGAGAGAGAAGAGAGTATGAAATAAATTCGTACTTATCTGGAAACCATAGAAAATCACCGTAGAGAAAAGAAGTCATTCTTAATTGCAAACCCAAATATAACTAGAATTAATAGTTTAGTGGAATATATATAATATATATTATAGGTTATATAAATATATTACCATATTCTGTATATAGTATATATATTATACGTTAGATATATATATCATTTTTTACCCTAGGAGGATCATATCTTTAATGGGAAGGTAAAATTTGCTATATCCTCATTTAAAGTTACTTCTTTTTCCCATTACTGGTCATCCTGAACTGTTTTTCATGCCTTTTAGCCAGTTGCAATTTTTCCTGTGGAAATGGCTTCCTCCTTGTGGTCTTGACTTCTTACCGACTGGTAGAGGTTTTCTGTATAGTAAGGATATTGACTCTTCATCTATAATAGATGATTTCCTCATGTCATGGTGGCAGTGGAGGTCGGGCCATGAGTGAAGACAGTGGTGGAGGGATGCAGAGTTCAAGATGGTTGTGAAGAAACAGGATGTGAAGCCAGCAGGAACTGGGATTGGTTAGATGCAGGAGGGGAGAGGCCGTGGGACCCTCTGGCTCCTGCTGGAGGGGTGGACAGGTGCCGATGCCTCCCACTGGGTATGAGAACAGGCGACAAGGACATGGTGCCCTGAGTGTCATAGTAGCTGGTGACACCACGTGGCCAGTATGTTCTGAGCATGTGTTGGGTACCAGACACCATGGCGTGAGCTCTGCAGAGATGATCTTACAACTTTAGGAAATGCCTACAAAAGCTCTGCGCAGCTTACAGATGTGGAAACTGAGGCTCCATGATTTGCCTAAGGCTCCACAGCTAATAAGTGATGCAAGCAGGATTTCCTCTGGGACCTGCCTGAAAATAGACGCTTGATACATATTCATTCTCTTCCCTTCTGTGCAGCACCCCTGGTGGCCCATGGCTCCCTTCCTCCACCTTCCATTGGTGCTTGAATCTTTAGCCCCACTCTGGTGTGGGCATTAGTCCTTTTAGTTCAATCTTTGGTCCCCCTGATGGCTGTTTCCAGGGCAGTGGATGAAGGGACAAATCTCCATGTGGCTTAGGTTCTGTTCTGAGAGTCCTCTTGGCCTGAAGGTTGGTCAGCAGGGTGCCTGGAGGGACCCTCGGGCTAGAGCCACCTCTTCCCTCCCCCCCCCCACCCAGTCCCATCCCCATTACCCTCAAGAAGGAGGCTGAGTGCCCACAGAGTGGACCCAGTTAGGATTCTGAGATTTCCAAAAATCCAAAGAAAGAATGGCTCATCTAAATAAAGTTAGTCCTTTCTTTCTCGGAGAGTTAGAACTCTAAAACATCCACGTAATGACTTGCGTTTGCAAAATGTTTTGCGCTTCACAGCACATGGTCTTTGTAACATTCGCTGTTAGGTAGATCACCATTCTAATCCAAGTACACAGGGGAGCATGGCCTTGGGGTCAGACAGCCCTGGGTGTACGCCCTGGCCCTGCCCCTAACCAGCTGGGTGACTCTAGGCAAGTTAGATACCCTTTCTGAAGCTCCATCTTCTCCCAGAGAATGAATGACACATCTGCTCTCCTCTTTGTGAATTTGGGGAATCAAGCACACATACATGTTTGGGGCTTGGACCTCCATCACTGGTAAACAATATTATTCCCATTTTAAAGACAAGGAAACTGAGGCTCAAGCAGAAGTAACTGGACAAAGGTCCTGCTGCCCAGTGTCTCCAGTTGGATGTGTATCATGAGCTTCATCTTCCCAAAGAATGAGGCTTTCTGGACTTTCAGGATGTGTTTGCTGAGCCCGAGGGCAGCAGGTCAGGGATCCCCCTTCATTAACTGAAGCAGACAGATCTAGCAAAGACCCCACGCTTCCCCCATCATTCACCACTTACTTCCGGGCACCACCTCTCACTCGGGCTTTGGGCTAGGATCTAGGGATGCAGCAGGGCACAGAGCTGCCAAAGCTCCACTCCCTTGGAGTTGGTGTTCTGGCAGGGGGAAGAGAAATAATAACAAAGAAATACAGATCAGGAAGTTGGGAAGTGACACGAAGACAAATGAAGCAGGGGACAGAGTGACGGGGTTTCTCTTCCGGCCACAGGAGCCAAGGGTGCCCTGTATTTGAGATGTCCTTTGAGCGGAGAGCAGAGAGCGAAGGGGACGGGGCGGGGCCTGGAGGAGGAGGGGCAGCGACAGAAGGGACAGCAGAGGCAGAGCCCTGAGCGGGGAAGCTTCGTGTTGGAGGGACCAGAAGCCAGGGTGGCTGGGGCAGAGATGCGGGCGGGCAGGGAGACAGGCCAGGTCAAGCAGGGCCTCTGCAAGGGGTTCCGTTTTGCCTTCGGGGCAATGGAGAGCTGTGAGCAGGGCAGTGGCCTGTGAGTGAATGCACCCAGCACCCCCGGGCCTCACTTGGACAGTGCTCTGTAAAGCAGTGACAGGGCAGCAGAAGGGCGTCATCACGATGGCCCGTCTGTCTCATCCCTGGGCGGAGCCCCTCTGGTCACCTTTTCCAGGACCCCAGTCGGCACAACACTGAGCCCAGAGTAGGAGTTTACCTAATGTTTAGTGAGAAAGGGAGGGAGGCAGGGAGAGAAGGAAGAAAAAGAGAAAGGAGAAAGACAGGAGGGAGGGTGGGGGGAGGGAAGGAGGGTGGGAGGATCTTTTCTTGTTGACCATGAGACATGGGAAATAGGAAATAGGGACTTCTCGTAGGGGTTTCTCCCTTGAGGCCTGGGCTCATGCCAGCCAGGAGACTTCCTGTAGGTTCCCCTTCTCTCGTCACAGCCTGGAGCCCCCTGCACTGCACTCATGTAGACACAGAGAGCAGAGCTACGCTGTGGCCCTTCACACGCTGGGGATGGGGGTGGCCCATCAGCACCCCGCAGTTCCCCCAGAGAGGGTCTTCAGGCAGCAGGCTGCCTCATGAGGGACAAGCCCCCTTTGGCCAAAGGTGTTGAAGCCCCCACAGAGGAAGGACTCCTGTCCTGAGGGGCATTGATCAGGCTGGGCGTCAGTCTCAGGACACACTCTCTGTGGTTCTCTGTCTGAAGAGGAGCAGTATTTGCTGTCCCTCTCCTGCATCCTGTGCAGGAATAACCTTCAGGGAAGGTCAGTCCTCCTCTCAGGCACTTCTTGCGCCTTCCTTGGGCCACACCTGCCTCAGGCTGCTGTCCCTGGCATGGTGGTCACAGTCGTCCTTCTCCAGAGATCCTCTGGTCCGTTAGCTCATCACTGGGAGGGAGGCTGAGGTGCCTTTCCTCTGGGGAGGCCTATCTCTGTTGCCCCAGTCTGCTGTGTCCTTCCTTACCCAAGGCTGTAAGTTCCTAGGCCAGAGATGCCTGCATCCCGCCGCAGTGGGCCAACTCTTTGGAAAGTGTCAGAAATGTCTGTCCTAGAGCCTCCTAGCGCATTTCCTAGCAAGGAATCTGTAGAAGAACGGTAGACTTCAATTGGATAAAAGAAAAAAACACTTTATCTGCCTTGTTAGCTGGGGTGCAACTCAGATAATTTGGATCACTGGAAGGATACCGAGTCGGTGTAGGAAGAGCTTGCTTGCTCTGCCAGCCTTGGTCCTTTAGGTGGAAGTGGCAGGGAACCGCATTTAGGGGCTCCTCCTTGGTGCCCAGCACACTACATATGCTATTTATTTAATCCTGCAAACAATCATGTGAAATAGAGACCCTCACGGTCCGCCTGAGGCAGATGAGCTCAGTGTGGTCCTGATGCGGCCTGGGGACCTGGTTCTTAGGGCCCTGTCTAGCTTGGAGGATGGGGGGCTGCAGTACTGGTGAGCTTGCGCCCCATCCGCACATCAACCCTAGATACACAAACTTGCCCAGTGCTTAGAGTCCTCTAGGATACTGGCGAAACATAGATCCCTTGGCCCCATTGTCACAGACCCTCTGAATCAGCATCTCCAGGGGAGGAAGGCAGAGAGCAGGAAGTTGGGGATACGCAGCTCTTGAGCCCAGGACACCAAAAGCTGCAGTGTCTGCAGAAGCCAAGTTTAACTGGCCTTCAGGGCCCTGCCCTATCCCTTATGTGTGGAACACACTGAGGGGCTGCCACTCTTCTCCTTGGGTTTGCTCTGAGGGTCAGATAAGGCAGGGTCTTTAGAGTGTCATCTAAATCTTGCCTGACATTCATCAGGCCCTCTGTGGATATGCTTTTTCCTTCCTTGCTCTTTCATGGTCCCTTGAGAGGACATGACAGTTCCTAATCGCATTATGCCTTCTTCCCAATAGAAGGGAATATCCTTAAAAGGGAGATTTTGATTAAAAAAACAAAAACAAAACAAAAACAAAAACAAACAAACAAAAAAAACAAAAACAAATCCCAGCTGCCTCTGTGGGTCCAGGTGTCAGGGAAGCTAAGAGCCTGGCCCATGCCCTTTGGGCGCAGCGTCCCTGCGCACATGCACAGTGCTGTGCTTCGGAGCTCTGTGCCTCTGGCAACTGTGCCCAGCAGTCTGTACCAGCACGCAGACACCTGGCCTCAGGAAGGGGAGCAGTAGGAAGGAGGCAACCATCCTGGCAGCTCTGGTCTCCCGCCAGCCTGCAGTATCACAGGGAGGCCTGGGGAACAACTGGTCCCTCCCACCCGGACCTTCTGGAGGACTTGGCCATTCAGAGAACTCATGCTACCTGGGCTCGGGGCAGCTTCCTAGGGCCACAGATGAGGATGCTCGGCCCCGTGGCCCTGGGATACACCTGGTAGAGCCAGGCAAGAAGGAAGAGGTGCTTGACAGCCCCAGGAATGCAGGGGCCAGAGCATTCTCGAGCTGCAGATGGGTTGATTGAGGAATGCCAGTCCTTCTCATGATTTGGGCCTCTAGAGAGCAACCTGGTCTTTGTAGATTCTGTTGAGTGGCCTTGTGCAACCCTGATATTGCTCTTCCTTTGTCAAACAAGGCTTTATAAGAGATACCTGCGGGAGCAGGCCCTTGGGCAAAACGTGTAGCAGATGCCCAGACAGCTGTGCCCTCAAGTCCAGTTTCCCTCAGAAGGCACTCGGAACACAGGGGAGTCAGGGGCGCTCTGCTTCGTTCACCTTGTTTGGAAGAACGACCGCATTTAGTATCTGTGAAGTAGAGGGCTGGGTACATACAGGAGGGCGTTCTCACAGGGCTTGCGCCTGACTCAAAGCATCCCCCAAGCCTGATTCTACCTTATCTTCTCCATGGAGATGTACAGTGGTATTTGTGCATTTGTGCATTGAGGACCCTGGAGTGCAGGGAGAGGACACAGGGAGGTGCCTGAGTACCCACCTCCCCGTCTGCTACCTCTTCCTTTTTGTAATAGGGTATTGACAATCCCCAGCCTCTCTGACCTCAATTCCTCATCTGTTCATTGAGGATAAGTAAGGGCGCCCTCCTCAGTTTACTGTGAGGATGAGCCAAGATGAGGAAAGCCTGGCTGGCCTGGAGGGGCTCCCTAAATGGGCATTCATCCTCCATCCCAACCCTGAGTAGGAGATCCTGTGAGCACCGGGACCGATCTAAGAAAGAACCTAACCTGTTGTGGTCTGTCCTGCCCTCACAGAAGTGGTCGACCAGAAGGCTGTGTATTTCTTCAACCTGACTTCTATGCAGGATTCAGAAATGATCCTCTCGGCCACATTCCACTTCTACTCAGAACCTCGGTGGCCCCGGGCACGAGAGGTGCCATGCAAGCAGCGAGCCAAGAACGCGCCCTGCCGCCTCCTGCCCCCGGGCCTGCCCGCACACCAACACCTGCTCTTCCGCAGTCTCTCGCAGAACACAGCCACGCAGGGGCTGCTCCGCGGGGCCATGGCCCTGGTGCCCCCGCCACGGGGCCTGTGGCAGGCCAAGGACATCTCCCCCATCGTCAAGGCAGCCCGCCAGGATGGCGAGCTGCTCCTCTCTGCCCAGCTGGATCCTGGGGAGAAGGCCCCAAGGGTGTCCAGGCCAAGCCCCCACGCACCTTACATCCTCATCTACGCTGATGACCTGGCCATCTCAGAGCCCAATAGTGTGGCAGTGACGCTGCAGAGATATGACCCCTTCCAGGCTGGAGACCCGGAGCCTGGCGCAGCCCCCAACAGCTCAGCAGACCCCCGGGTCCGCCGGGCCACGCAGGCCACCGGGCCCCTCCAGGACAATGAGCTGCCAGGTCTGGACGAGAGGCCGGTGCACGCCCCCCACGCCCAGCACTACCACAAACACGAACTGTGGCCTGGCCCCTTCCGGGCCCTGAAGCCACGGCCAGGGCGCAAGGACCGCAGGAAGAAGGGCCAAGATATGTTCATGGCCTCCTCAAGGGTGCTGGACTTTGACGAGAAGACGATGCAGAAAGCCCGGAGGAAGCAGTGGGCCGAGCCAAGGGTCTGCTCCCGCAGGTATCTGAAGGTGGACTTCGCAGACATCGGGTGGAATGAATGGATCATCTTGCCCAAATCCTTCGACGCCTACTACTGTGCGGGGGTGTGCGAGTTCCCCATGCCCAAGGTAGGCTGGCTGAGCAGCAGCGCTGCGTTCAGCCCCTTGTCTGGCTGCGAGTCCCAGCTCTGCCCCTACTGGCAAGTCCCTCTGCCTTGTGACCTATTTCCCGGCTGTGAACTGGGGATTAGAACACCTCCCATCTATTCAAGGTGGGGATGAGTAGGCAGAGGTCCTAGTGTGGCAGCCTGTCAGGGGAATACAGCCCACAGATGGACGTGGTTTGGCTGGGCTTTTGAAAGGGCTGACTTAGCTGAGTTTGAATTTTAAATCCGAACATGTCTTCTTTTGAAAAGCAGGAGATTTATGCGATCTGAAGAGAAACCAGAGTAGGAGAATCCATCTCCTTAGGTGTGTGTTCCCACATAGCAGCTGCCTTACAGAGCTGGACTACATGCTGCCCCCCCGGCCCCCCGGAAGGCAAGACAGGCCTCTAAAGCCCCTTCCTCACCGAGGCTCTCGTTTCTATTCCTGGTCTGGACCTCAGGACCCCGGGGTCTGTGACCAGTACAGAGCTGGCCTCAGTGGCTTCCTAGGGACTCCTCCCCACCCCCGCCCACCCCTATCTCCCACACAGGACAGGGATCCACGGGGCAACTAGCTCTCACCGTGCATGAGTCTGCAGGAAAGACAACATGCAGCTGTTCTATCCGCCGTGCTGGCCCCGGGGTTTGCAGAGTCTCCCCTTCCCTGCGGGCTGGGTTGTGGCTCTGATTGTCCATCTCCCCAAGGCCAGGCTGCGGTGGGCTGGCTGCCAGGCGAGGTCGGCCCTCCCCACAGAGCACACGCTTCCCTCCTGCTTAGCTCCTCTGCTGAGTTTCAGGTCATTCTTTCCCCTTCAAGAAAGGGAGTCCGTGCATAAATCCAATTTGAATGTAAATAAATCAGTCGGCTGGGATTTCCCAGCCACAGAGCTGGGGCAGCATTAACCTGCTTGGGAATTAAGGGGCTTTTCTTGCATGTGCGAGAGAGGAAGGGAGGTGCCCGACAGAGTGACAGGTGTGGGCCAGCAGAGCCTAGCACAGGCCCGGGCAGATGCCGGATGAGCAGTGAGCAGGCTCCAGCCAGCTGACCCAGCGCTTACCTTACCAGTCTGGCTGACAGCCTGCCGCCTTCCTTGACAGCGGGCTGAGCCCGCAAATCAGATGCCCCTACCTTGCTGTCCTCCCCACCTCCCCATGCAAGGGGCCTTTCTCAGCAACGCACTACATATAAAACTTCCTTTGGCCCGCAATGAGGGGTAACTCCTGTGGCTTGGTCCTGTTTCTCTTGTTGGAGGTGCTTGAGAACAGCATTCTCTGTGTTTGTGGTGGGATCCTGACTCCTCTGGGTGTGCAAGGCTGCCTGGGGAGGGAAAGAAAGCCCGCACAGCCCCTGCGAGCATGGTCTCCAACTTGCCATGACTTTGGGCTGCTTCCTAACTGAGGGGTCTTGGTCCAGTTACTTAGACATTTTAAGCCTCCACTTCTTCACCAGTAAAATAAAGGTAATCCCACCCCATACGACTGATACTATGACAAGATGGGGTGGTGAGGTGAAGCAGCCCCTGACACCCCACAGTCAGACCCGTCTGGGAAATGAGCAGTCCAGCCGCATCATGCTGGTGCACACACACCTGTGGGCCTTCCCCTCCAGTGCTAAGGACACGCTCACACGGGAAGCGTGTCGGAACTCCCGGGACTGGGAAATGTGGGCAGCTGTGGCCCGGGCAGAACTGGGCATCGCCCTCTGCACAGTTCCTGCCCGGGTCCAGGGACGCCTTGGGGATGAGTGATGCACAGGTGCCCCCAAGTGGCCAATCATGTAGGGATGTAACTTCCCTCCGGGAGACCCAAAAGGCAGGAAGGCCTGAGGCTTTTGCACACCTCCCTGGGACTCAGTCTGTGGCTGACTTCAGAGGAAATGTGTGCCCAGCCCTGGAATCTCACCTTTTCTCCTAGGTCAACACCTTTTCTGTGGCCTCCTCGAGGACATGCAGGTGGCACAGTGGGTGGGTGAGGGCAGAGCGCCTAGGTGACCGTGCTCCTTTCTTGTCTTGCAGATTGTCCGCCCATCCAACCACGCCACCATCCAGAGCATCGTCAGGGCTGTGGGCATCGTCCCGGGCATCCCAGAGCCTTGTTGTGTTCCCGACAAGATGAACTCTCTTGGGGTCCTCTTCCTGGATGAGAACCGGAACGTGGTTCTGAAGGTGTACCCCAACATGTCTGTGGAGACCTGTGCCTGCCGGTAAGACCAGCCACTCCGGGATGGAAGGAAACCTCCGTCCCGCTCCACACCCAGCAGGGCAGCATCCTCAGGGCCTTCTGGGGTGAGGGCTTCGTGAGGGGTACAGCTGCATATGCGGGTAGAGCTCACAGGCACCCTTGCCGGGTCCCAGAAAGATCTGTCCCCCCGGGGCCCATTCCGGGGTCTCTCATTGCTGATGACTTAGCCCCCTACACGCCAGTCTGAATCTCCTGAAGGAATCCGGGAATTAGCCCTCACCTGAAGGCTGCTCATCGTCCATCCCTTCTGCTTTGAAGACCTGAAAGCCGAACGGGTCCACCATGTTGGCTTTTGTGACCCATCCTCTCATCACCGGGAAAGAAGACTGAAGATGTGAGGGGACCTGCTCTCTTCACAAGGGAAGAACCTCTGTCTAAACAGTCCGTTGAAAACACGTTGGGCCACATATTGATACTGAAATGCAGCACCTAAATAATGGCATGAACTTTGAAACTCTGCTGCAAAAGCTTTCACACATACAGTATGCACATATAACCAATCGTGGTTTCTTTTTCTTAATATATATTTTATTTTAAAACAAAGAGGAGGGAGTGGACACCATTCCCCACAGAGGTAATCAGGCTGGTTAAGTGTGCATTGTTTAAACATGTTTATTGAAATAACACATGCAGTAATATGTTGGAATACTAAAAAATAACCAAGATTTTTATATTTTTGTAAATTATACTTTCTATCCTGTAGATTGTGTATGTTATGTGTTTTTATGGAAAGCTAATAAATTAAAGGTACAGTGGTATCTTGAAAAACTGAATGTCAACCATTCCAAAATATGGATAGAGCCCCACCTACAAATATGACGTCTTGGTGGCCGCTGGGCCTCCGTTAGGAGCAGAGCCCCCCTAGGCCTCTTCACACCTGTCTCTATCCTAAGCTCCGGAAACCAGCTAGTCCTATGCCTTCCAGCATCCGGCCAGCGCCCGCTTTGCTGTGTAGGTGCCATCCTGGGCTCATCCAGGCAGGAGAGGGCCCCAGGCAGGCACAGTGGTCTCACAGAGCTTCTTCACATCCTTAGCTTTAGAGGGGACATTGAGCGATTGAAAGGTGTCTGAGACATTTAAAGGAACATCTGTGGTGCCCTGGGTAGAGACCTCTTACTTGGGGTAGTTCAAGCAAGAGATTCAATGGGAAGCAGTCAGGGGTGTCTCCTGAGGTCCAGGGGCTTCTGCTTCCTTGTCAGCAGCCCCATCCCCAAAAAGCTCCCCGTAAATGGTTCCCTTACCCCCGAGCTGACATCACCACAAGCAGGCATCAACTCTAGTGCCTGAAGCTGATCGACCGGCATTTCTGAAGAAGAATCTGGCTCCGATTTGGGGCAGGTGGGACCTGAGAGAATGATAGAGCCCCAAGTCTTACTTGGAGGAGATTGAGAAGCCATGAGCAGTCCTCTGAGAGGGAACTTAGGAGGAGAAAAGAAGCCCATGATGTCTATCTTAAGTCAGGCTCCTGAGCCGAGCGTGCCTGGGCAAGGGATAGATGAGGAAGTGCTCCCAGGAAAAACAGGCAAGGGGAAAAGCTGGTCGGGAGGCCAAGAAGCCAGGCATCCCAGATCCTGGATCTTGTGGGGAGCTCTGGAGCTTAATTATAGCTCAGGGTTCACCCAGCCTTGAAGCAAGGGAGCTGGACATTCAGACCTCTTTTCCAGGTCTGGGGAGGGTGGGGAGATGGAAACTCCCAGGTCTCTGGCTCTCTTCGTGGGAGCTCTAGAAGCCCAGGTGGCCTCCGAAGAAGGCTGCGGTGGCTGCAGCCGGAGGCAGAACAACAGACACTGGAAGGAGTATACAGAACAGGTAGGTGTGGGGAGGGGGTCCTCAGGGCACCAAGCGGAGCCCAGCAGAGTCTGCTCAGTGTCTCCTCCGAGGCACTCCAGCTGGTCCTGGGACATGTGTAGGGACAGCGGCCCCGCCCAGGCGGACACAGGTGAGGCAAGGGGGTGGTCCTCAGCACACACGCGGCCTTATTCCTGCAGGGACTGGGCTGGGCCTACAGGATCCGTTCTCTGGATGCTGGGGTGTCTCAAACTGATCTGCATATGGAGCGTCTGGCTCGCCACATCTAATCCTTTTTGGAACATAACAAGATATAAATTAATAGCAAAATGAATAAAATTATTGCGACTTGATAAGGGTCCCAATACCTTTCTTCTCAATATAGATTCTTCCTTTTTCCTTGCCCCCCTCAATTTTTTCTCATACAGTGCTCCCCTTCCATTTCTTGATGAAGCTGGGGTGGTCCTATAAGAGTTCTGTCTTATTCTTTCTGGCCTTTGCAGTTTCTGGGAGATCTGGGTCACCACAAAATCCTACGGCTTCTGAGAGTCTTCATTTCTGGTTTACAAGGATGGGGGATGGGCTGGGAGGATCACCCCTGTGTCCAGCCATGCAGGGGCTCCACGGTTGTGCCAGGATGGATGTTACCCAGCGGTGATGACTTTGGAGTGTGCTGGAAGGAACTGGTGTCTTCGGTGACCACTGACCTTTATAAAGCGCCATACAGTTTAGATACGGCATCTTGTTTAGGCTCACAGCAACCTTGCAACTTAACTACCCAATTGGTGCCACAGAAAAACAGCTCAGGACAGGTAAATAATATGGCCACCACCAATGTCTTACCAAGACCGTGGGCCATGTCAGTTTTGACACCCAAGGCTGCCTGATTCAAGGCCTATATGGCTGGAGCTGCTCCCCAGCTTCCCGGACAGTGACCATCCCCCTCCACCACCAGCCAATTAGGGTTTTCCCAATGGCACTGAGTGACCTTATAGTAAAGCAAGGTTTAGAAGGAAATGTTTGTATGAAATAATTTTTTCTTCCTCTTAAAAGCCAAATAGCATCACATTGTCATAAAAGCAAAAGGCTCCAGCACACAGCCTAGACGTGCATGGGTCCCTGAGATCACCCAACTTCATCTGTGTCAGTTTGGAGGAAGCTGTGTGGGGGCTTGCCAGTGAGCCCGATTCCGGACTGTTTATATGCTCTGAAAGGGTAGGGTCTCGTAGATTAATTCATGTGACAAATAGAGACAGGACAACTGAAAGCCAGGAACTTTAAGGCAGGGGGGAAACTTTGGAAAACTTCTGATGTAACCTTTTTTCCTAACAAATGGGGAAACTGAGTCGAGGGGCTACCAAGTGTCTAGCCTGAGGCATTCCACCAGGTGCCTCTGTATGTCTAAGTCACTCATAAAATGCCACACGAGCCGTAGCCTGTAACTAATGCTTCTTCCGTGGCCAGGATGCATGCAGGGCCAGGCTGGAAGAGTCTGCAGAAGTCTGGGGTGGGGGCGGGTGGGTATGAGGAGTGGGAGAGGAATGGAGTTGATTCCAGCAGGATGGGAGAGGAATGGAGTTGATTCCAGCGGGATGGGAGAGCTGGACTGGCTGGTGGCATAAAGACAATGTAGGTGCCAGCTTGTGCAAAATGCATTTAGGGACTGGCCAGGATTCTGAGTAGAGGACCAGCAGGACAGGACCAGCTTGCCGGCCCTGGCTGTTCAAGGCTATTTCCTTTTACCAAAAGCTGGAAGCATAAAATCCTTCACTGATAAACTGGTGCCCCTGAGATTTTTATTCCTTTTCTCTCTCTTACTCTCGGAGAGAATGATGCTCATTCCAGCTTTCCAGTATTTTTCCTTCCCTCTCCATTCTAACCCCACCCTAAATCCCTTGGTCTGTGCCAGCAGTCCTGTCTGTATGAGTAGGGGTGAGCGGGGAATGCACCTGTTTGTTCAAGTATTTAGCGGCTACTGTGTGCCCCATCCCGTACTAGGCAGTGTAGACATACTTTATCTCTTGGAAGGCTTGTACACATTTCCTCTTTTATCACATCCAATGTGCAGGTTTGAATGTGCATCAGAATCAGATGGAGGGCTTGACCAGGTTGCTGGGCCCTGCTTCTAGTGTTGCTGACCCAGGCTAAGATTTTGCATTTCTAACCAGTTTTCAGGTGCTGCTGCTGGAGGGCCAGGAACCACACTTTAAGAACCACTGTTCCAGTAAATGTGCTGACCAGCTGGGCACAGTCCTGAGACTGATGCCATCTGTGCCAGATGCGAGCAGGGTCTCACAGAGGCTATGTTCAGAGCTGGGAAGGGACCTAGCCCCTGCTCTGCCTGACTCATTCTCTCTCCTTACAGCCTCAAGGTGGGTCCAGTTTTCATTCTCTGGGCAATGTGTGGGTGAGTGTGGAGTTTGAGCAGCTCACAGAAACAGGTGTCTTCCTGGCATACCTTCTGGGCCAGAGGGGCTCCTGACCCCCTGGAGGCAGTTGTAACACAGAAATTCAGGCTGATCCTGTCCCGCCTCCATAAATGAAGGCTGAAGTCTGTCTGCTGGAGAGATGAGCTTCAGCGGTCCTTGAAATAAATGGATGAGTTAGGTGTGCCTCTCTTATTCATTGAATTGGACTTCTCCCACAGCAATTGCATGTGATGACTCTATTTCTGTGATTCACAAGTCGTGGGAGAGATGGTACTACAGGGGCTTTGGTTAAACATGACCATAGCATAGTAATGCCAAACTATCTGGGCATCAGTTACGGACAGGAAGACAAGGCTGGGTCCGCAACCACTGGGGCAGAGCCAGCCTGACCAACACAATGCCTGGAGTACCCTGAGGTGTTCAAAGACATGTGCAGAGACGAGCATGGAGGCCTGCCCAGAGGAGGCATCCAATCCACCATGAACACAGGGCCTGCTCTCTGACCATGTCAAATTGCAGGAAGGATGTGCCAGCTCAAGCCAACAGCCGACAGGGGTCCCACGGCCCGTCATAGTGGTTGTCAGATGAATCCAAACGTCTGAGTGCTGTCACTCAGAACACAGAGGCTGTGTGGTGGAGGGCAGTCCTGAGCAGGCACTGAAAGGCAGGGGGGACTGGCCCAGGTGGAGGGCAGTGGGGAAGAGCATTCCAAACTGAAAGCACACCCAAAGCAGGAGCTCTGCAGAAGGGAAGGGCAGAGCCACTCCAGCGGTAACAAAGACAGGGGTGGAAGATTAGACAGTGTATAGACAAGAGCAAGAATAAGTGCTTGCTGAATGCTCACTGTGTGTCAGGCTCTGTAATAAGGGCACTCGGCGTTCCTGAGGAGCACCCAGGCCTCTGTGGATCACTCTGGCCCTCTCCTGGACACACAGCACAGAACCAAACATGATTCCTGAGCACGGCCCCGGACAGATGTGGGTACGAGGCAGCTACCACTGTACCTTCCAGAAAGCTGAAGTCCAGACTCTGGTATGGCTTATCAAAACATGGAGAAAATAGAGTCCAGCTCAGCTAGCAAGGCAAATTAACATTTTTTGTTCATCACATTACTAAAGACTAGTAAGAACAACCCCTGAGGGTGGGAAGACAGGTGCTTAGGCTCTGCTAGTGGAAGTGAATAATAAAAGAGCATTTCTGGAAAGCAACTTGCGGTGTTTACCAGGAGCTTTGAAGTCGTTTGCATACACTTTGACTTAGACATCCCTCTTCTGATGAACCGTCTTAAGAAAATAATATAAAATATAGCCTATAACAATGTGCCTTGCAACATTATCTTAATAGCCTAATTGTCCTGCAGTTGGAGAATGTTGGCTACATTAGGATAGGTCCATACTGCTGGATATTATTCAGTCATTAAAAATGAAGCATATGGGGGCGCCTGGGTGGCTCAGTTAAGCGTCTGCCTTCGGCTCAGGTCATGATCCCAGGGTCCTGGGATCGGGCTCTCTGCTCGGCGGGAAGCCTGCTTCACCCTCTTCCATTCCCCCCTGCTTGTGTTCCCTCTCTCGCTGTCTCTCTCTCAGTCAAAATAAATAAATAAAATTTAAAAAAAATGAAGCATATGAAAATTTTTCATGGCATGGGAAGATACACCATCCTTTAGCAGTGGTTCCTGCCGGGGACCAGATCTAGACCCTTCTCAGGGATTATCCCAGTCCGATTCTCATTCCTTGCGGCTAGCGCCATCACCCCCGTCTAAGCCAATCAGCACATTGTATTCCCCTCGTTCACCGTGATTGGCTAGGGCATGGGCGGATCACCCAATCAGGACCAAGAAGCCACCCTGCGACTAACGGGATCTTCCTGGAGAGGAGGCTTTTGCTCCCGGCCCCGCACCCCAGGCCCCCGCCCCCGTGTGAACGGGAGGTAGTGTGGCCCTGCCGCCGCCATCTTGCCAAAACAGGGAGGCGGAGCGTGAAGACCACACAGTGAAGGCGGCTCTGGGCGTGGAGAAAACATCACTACAACTTTGCCTGGACTCTGGACCAGGCTGTGCTACAGGCAAACCTTCCCTGGACTTTGCAGCTTTCATTAGTTAGCCATAATCCACTTTGCTTAAAACCGCCTGGATTCTGCTTTTCTGCAATCTACCACAAAAAGAACTCTAAATGATATGCTTTTTTGAAATTATTTTTTTAAATTGTGGTAAAATATACACATCATAAAATTTACCATCTGCAGCTCAGTGGCATTTGGCACATTCACACGGTTACGTAACCACCACCGCCATCCCTCTGCGGCGTCCTTCCATCTCGCAAACCTAGAATTCTGGACCCACTCCCCCTCGGGACAAGGTCTCTGAAATCACACCACTTTGAGGAGAGCGGGAGTCTGAGCTGGCAGCACAGGCTCCCTACAAAACCGAGAGGTTTGTGAGAAAGGGCAGAATGGGATCAGAATGTGGCCGCAGATGGCTTCTTCTCTCGCCCCAGCTACCCGCCTTTTGAAGAATGGTAAGCCTGGGAGTGTGCCTAAGAAATCTGTTATCTCGGTGCCCAAAGTGCGGGACATTATGGAGACCTGGGAAGAAACTTGAACAAGCCAGGGCATCCCAGCAGCAGTTCTCAAGCAGCTGTTAGATGTGCGGGACCCATGTCCACCAGCAAAACCAAGTGTCATTAAGAAGCAACAGCAGGTGGGACCTGCTAGAACCCCTTTCTTCCTCACCACTTCTAGCATTAAGAAGCTGGACTGATACCATCCCACCTCCACCTCTTTTGGACTAAATAAACCTGTAGGGCACTTGGACAGTGTAGGAAACGGATCAGACTTCCTGATAATATGGATCAGGAGGCCTGATGCAATTAGTCAAAAATAGTAAAGGAAGGACAGGTGGATGTATTGATACCCTGAGCTTATTGGGCAGAGAACTCCAGAAGTACACAGCCCTGGGGGCATCACCCACATTATAGTCTACGTGACCAATGCCTCCTGGCAGGGCTCATGTGCAGCCTCCACAGCCAAATGTGGTGACCCCACATCTAAACAGGTCCACGGAACTTTATTTGAGATCTCATATCCAAAACTATCGGAAAACCTGAAGTCCCTTTTGACTCCTTTCATGGCAAAACTTGATCCGAATGGGTATTTGTGTTTTTATTTGTTTCACTGCAGAAACATCAATGTATTTGGTTATAAGGTATTGTCCCCAACCCCACTGGGAATATTACAGCATATATGCCATACCAAATTTCCAAGATCTGCAAATTTCTGAATCTCAAAATACTCCTGGACAAAAGGGTTGTAAATAGGGGATTGCAGAGCTGCATATACTGGATTTCAAAATATTAACTGTGGGCATCACTGGTGAGACTAGGTTATTTTTATTTCCTTCTTTATAATGTTTTGCATTTCCCAGATCATCTGCACTATATACTACTGTTACAATCAGAAAATAAGATCTACCATATTTTTAAGAAAACATCAGGTAGCAGTCCCTTACGCTCCCCTGACCACATTCAGCCACCCCCATGTATCCCTTGGCTCCACCTCTTGAATGTGGCCTATTTCTGGGCTGCCCCCAGGAACTGGAGCACCGTGGGGGATGCCGGCTTGGCTCTCTAGCTCCTCCCAGGCCCTCCTTGATGCATACTGCAGCTCCATTTCTAGGCTCTGCACCCCTTCATCCTTTTCTTGCCCTAGCAAGTTCTTGCACTGAGCTGGCTCAACGCCCAGCAGGCTTCCTGCCCCCTATCCAAGCAGCACTTCTAAGCTGCATCCCTTCCCATCCACCCTCCCTCGACAGTGTCCCCAAAGAATGGGGACAGCAAGTTCTGTCCAGGCCCTGCAACGCTGAGGCTCCTGGTTTCACCCTTCCCCCATGAGGGGTGGGAAGAATGCTGGGCACACACTGGGATCCCTGACCTCTGCCCCCTGGCCTGACGTGGCCTCTCCTCCATCTTCCTGAAGCTGCTCGGCTCAGTGCTCCCTTTCCCCGGGAGGCCTGCCAGCACAGAAAAGCTTCATGTTCAAATCCTCCTCCGAGTAGACCCCCTGACATTTGTAACTATCCCCATTTTCTTTAGCTCGGTCAAACCCACACAGAATGGGAATGGACAGAGTCTACGTGTGGGCACGATGCCCTTAGCATAACACAGACCCCGGGACCTCACAGACCCCTACTGGGCTGCAGCTTGTCAGCCTCCCTGAGCTAGGGGGACAGCTCCTGGACATGTGCTGGTCTCAGGGCTTCCCCGTTCCCCTTCCTTCCTTTCCCCAGACTGCTTGCTTCTCCTGGCTGACGAGTGTGGCCCAAGCAGCCACCCAGCTGACACGAGGGACAGAGCTCTTCTGGGGACCGGGCAGCAGGTCTCAGGGTGGGTGTGGTGTCCCCTGGAGAGCGGGCTGGGGAGGCGCAGGGTACAGCCAGAATGCGCCTGCCCAGCTGACCCAGACTTGTGGAAACTGCTATGATGTTTAGCACACAATCATCTTTGATTTCTCACATGTCTTTGCCAAACCCGAAGCTCAGAGAGGTGAAACGACACTTGTGGGCAGTAGATGAGGGAGCCAGGATTTGAACCCTCCTCTCAGGCCTCCTACTCACCCCGGGGGACCCTGCCCGTCACCCACCCCACCCACCATTTGCCACGGTCTCCTGAGAGTTTTGTGTTGTTTCTATATTTGGAGGACTTTTTGGTCTTGTCTGTTTCCTGGATTCTCTGTTTGTATGGCCCTGGAGATAAGAGCATGTGTCACCCTGTCTCAAGATTCTTCAGAACGGAGCTGGCAAGGAAATGAGAGAGGATCCTAATTAGGGGGTGATAACCCCACAGAGAAATTCAGATTCTCTGCAGCAGGCTGTGTCCTTCCCACAAGCCCTGTGTGTTTGTCAGATGTTTATAGAGCATTCATTAACGGAGAGCTCCCTTAGATAAGAGGTGGGAGCACGGCATTGAGAGCCAGATAAGAGCAAGGGGAGGCCACTCCGGGGACCGCGGGTGAGAGCCTGTGAACTGGCCCGGGGGCTCGTGCAGAGCCATGGGCAGGAAAATGCGGGCCCGCTCCTTCCGGGCTCCTCCCTGCGCCCGCTAACACACCCGCGGCCGCCACCCGCAGTCTCCTGTCCAGGGCGACGGCGCCGTCCCAAGATGTGCTGCAGGGCGCTCTGGGTGGCCCTGCCTGTGCTCTCTCTGCTGGCAGGCTGTGCACCAGGGAAGCCCCTGGAGAGCCGGGGGCGGGCGTCGGCGGGGGGAGATGCCCACCGCTTGCTCGGGGGGCCCGGAGGTGAGCGGGAGGGGGGCACCTTCGACCTGAGGATGTTCCTGGAGAACATGAAGGTGGATTTCCTGCGCAGCCTCAATCTCAGCGGTGTCCCTTCCCAGGACAAAACCCGAGCGGAGCCACCCCAGTACATGATCGACCTGTACAACAGATACACCACCGACAAGTCCACAACGCCCACGTCCAACATCGTGCGCAGCTTCAGCGTGGAAGGTAGAGTCGGCTCCGTCAGGGCACCCCCGGGTGGGGTGGGGGGCGCAGGGCTCAGGGCTGCCGGTAGCCACTGCACGTATGAGGCCCTTTAAGTTTTAATTTAAATGAATTAAAATGAAATAAAATTAAAAACTTAGTTCACTGGCTTGGGTTCAGGTGCTTGCTCATGGTCATGTGTGGCTAATGGCTACCTTACCATGGTGCGGAGTATAGCACATTTCCATCATGGCAGAAAGTTCTACTGGACAGCTCTGCTGTAGAAGGTTCTCCTGCCCTGGGCCCAGTGCCAATTTTACACATTAGGTGCCACAAGAATGCCAGCTCCCTTTCGTCCATCCCTTCTCTTCGTCCCCTTCCCTACTTTGAAACAGACAACTAATTTAGCTTTCAATCAATTGGTATATTTTTTAACTTTAAAAGAATGTCTGTTTCTCCCCCATCAGAAAGTATCTACAAGCCTGATAATTTTTTCTGAGAGAGAAACAGTGGAGGACAACTTAGTGGTTTTCTAAATATAAAATGACTTACCTGATTTGAAAGGGCTGGAAGACAACAAACATCGATTTAGGGCTTACGTCCTCTAACTCACACGACGTAGGTGAAATGATTTTGTGAGCACGGCAGCCAAGCCTTGCAGATGCTGAGGGAACGTGCCCAGGTCACACAGTGGTTCGGCAGTTGGATTCCGACACAGGCCCCACATGCCTGCAAAGCTCGGGCTTCTCCTGCTGCTGCTGTCTCTCTGAACACCCAGGCACATGGGGCCTCTTTCCTCCCGGGCTTGACACCTGCAAACCCCTAACGGGCCTGGCTCAGCGCCACCGCAGGCCAGAGCTGCCCAGCCTGCGGAGCACATGCCCCGTCTGAAGGATGCCATAGTCATGATGGATGCCCAGCAGTGCTGAATTTTCTGATTGCCCAGAAGAAGAAGAAAAATCCAGATTTCTCTGGATTTTATGTGAACTTGCCTGATTTGTAAAATATGAGCTTAATTTTAAAAAACGCAATCTGCAGATCACCCAGATGCTGCCAACATCTCACCATGCCCACAGGGCATGACTGTAGCCTGTGCTTTAGGAAAAGGCTGAGCTTCATTGTCTGGACCTACTCACCAAATCCCATAGTCTGGGAGTCCAGCGTTTGGTGCCATCTCGATGATCATCCCCTCCCTTGCCCAGCATTGTCCATATCCCCAGAACAAGTTTTCTGACTCAATCCTAGCTCTGCCTGTGGCCTGCACTCCTGTGACGGCCAGTTTGTGCTTCCCTCCATAGATGGTCCAAGTGCAGCTCAGGTAGGGAGGCTGTTTGTTTTCTAGATGTGGGATGTGGTCCCACAGCGATTTTCAAAGCATGGCACAGTAAGAGCACAGTAGGCCATTAATGCTCATGGACCCCATTCACTATGCACACATGTTCTGCTGGAGCTAGAATGGCAGGCACATCCGTGCTGGGTGAGGGCCATGTGCTTTGAGGGGGGCATGCATGTTGGGGAGGAGGGCCTGGAGAGAACACAGAAATATTGATTGAGCATCAAATGAGCCAGGGACAGTGTTAGTAAGTTCTGTATGGCACCTTGTGGAAGTCTCACACTAACCCTGGAAGGCAGGTAGGATGAGCCCCATTCTACAGATGAGGAAACTGAGGCAAGGAGAGACTCAGGACTTCTCCAAGGTCACAAGCCTAGGAAGGGGCCGAGTCCAGATTAGCACTGCAGTCTGTCAGACACTGCTGGATTTCACAGCAGCACGCAGACTCCCCTCATGTTGTGACTTCGTAATTGTGACCAAGCCATGGCGTAACAGATGTCCTGACGGCTGTGTGCCGGCCAGGAGAAGTTGGAAACTGAGAAAATTGTGTAGCTAAAAGCTAAGCCCCATTTTTGCCTAACATGACAAAGCAATCAAGGCTAATCTGTTTTATTCTTTTCTTCAAACATTAAAAAAAAATCCACTTTCACTTCACTCAGAAATAAGGATTCTGAATGATTTCTATGCCCTTTAAGTTGCTGAGATTTTTAACATTGTCTTAATGTTGGACATGCACCATCCCCTCCCAGGGTATCTGCTTTAACATCACACACTCGAGATCTACACTCTGAGGCTGACAATATGCTTTGCTATGTTGTTTATTTGACTCTTTTTTTTTTTTTTATGTGAAGAGCTTTATAGGATGTGTGCACTTGGCAGTTAAACAGCCTAAATCCCATCTCCACACCTGTAAAAGTGGAATAATAATTAGATCCTCCCAGGGCCACTGTGAAGAACAAAGTGAAATACAGAATGCAAAGCTTCTAGTGCAATACTGGGCAGAGTAGATGCTCACTAAAGAGCTGGGCCTGACAACTCCAAAGCAAGGCATCTCTTGCCTCTGTTTTTCTTTGGAGGATCCCAAATATACCTTTCGAAATTCTCTTCTACATTAAGGGCTTAAGTGAAACCAAGTAAAGACTTGATAGAGTAGGTCAATGTCATCCTGGATGCCCTCTGACCCAAGTCATGAGTCCCAGTTTTGGTATCATGAAAGATGACCATCACTATGTACTTGCATTTCAGATGCTGTCTCTATCACAGCCACAGAGGACTTCCCCTTCCAGAAGCACATCTTGCTCTTCAACATCTCCATTCCTAGGCATGAGCAGATCACCAGGGCCGAGCTCCGACTCTATGTCTCCTGCCAAAGTCATGTAGACACTTCCCATGAGCTGAGAGGCAACATGGCCATTTATGATGTTCTGGATGGAGCAGAGGCCTGGGATGCTTCTGCAGGAACCAAGACATTCCTTGTGTCCCAGGACATTTTGGATGAGGGCTGGGAGACCTTTGAGGTCTCCAGTGCTGTGAAGCGGTGGGTCAGAGCAGACTCCACCAAGAGCAAAAATAAACTGGAAGTGACTGTGGAGAGTCACAGGAAGGGCTGCGACAAGCTGGATATCAGTGTCCCCCCAGGCTCCAAAAACCTGCCCTTCTTCGTTGTCTTCTCCAATGACCGCAGCAATGGGACCAAGGAGACGAGGCTGGAGCTCCGGGAGATGATCAGCCATGAACAGGACAGTATGCTCAAGAAGTTGTCCAAGAATGGTCCAGCAGAGGCAGGTGAAAACAAGGATGAGGAGGATGGGGAAGGTCACACGGCCACAGGGTCATCTTTAGCCAGACGGAAGAGGAGTGCTGGGGCCAACAACCACTGTCAGAAGACCTCCCTGCGAGTGAACTTCGAGGACATCGGCTGGGACAGCTGGATCATCGCACCCAAGGAGTACGATGCTTTCGAATGTAAAGGCGGCTGCTTCTTCCCCCTGGCTGATGACGTGACGCCAACGAAGCACGCCATTGTGCAGACCCTGGTGCATCTCAAGTTCCCCATGAAGGTGGGCAAGGCCTGCTGCGTGCCCACCAAACTGAGCCCCATCTCCATCCTCTACAAGGATGACATGGGGGTCCCCACCCTCAAGTACCATTATGAAGGGATGAGCGTGGCAGAGTGTGGGTGCAGGTAGTGCCGGCCTGCGGGCAGGGGGAAACAGGGTGGAGGGCTCCTGTGTCCCTCTGGGTATGACGGGGACTAAGTCTGCCTGCATGCCAGCCTGGAGGAGGAAAGGAGTTGCCATGTCCTGGAGGTAAAGGCCTGCCCGCCCCAAGCATACACCACTGGGTCCAACCATAGGGGAAGGCAACGGCTGGGGGTGGGGGGTGGGGACTGGGGAGAAGAGGAAAGCCTAGAAGGATTGTTGGGGTGCAAGGGGTGACAATGAAAAGAGGACAAGAGAAAAATAATCCAGAGTCAGGAGAAAATAGCAGAAACGAGGCTGGGGAGAAAGGACAAATGAGGTGCAGAGATTTATGGGAATTAAAGGAGGCGAGAAGGACGGGGCACATTCCAATAACCTCAGGGAGTGAAGGGGACAGGGACAGCCATGTGCTCTACACCCATCATTTCACGGATTCCCACAACCCATTGAGATGGGTGTTATGAGTCCCAATTTGCACGTGCAGAAACCAAAACGCAGGCAGTTCAAGCAACACCAGTCAGCAGCATGATTCCAGCCCATAGGTCTGCATAGGTCCGTCGACCACCAAAGCCCAGGAGCTTCTCAAATACCCCATCCAAGTTTATCAGGTCACCTTGCAGTGAAAGAACAGTTAGATTCTGGGAGGCGGGGAGCGTGGGGCAAGCTGGACTCAGCCCTGGCCAGTACCCACCAGTATGACTGGGCTGCTTGGAGCATCCAGGGCACAATCTGATTGCTCAGTGCCTGAGCTGCTTCAGTGGCCTAGTGCTTTTTAAGATGATGTTCGACTCTTGAAAAACTACCCCCCAAACTAACTGCAGGATTGCAGGATGGAGAGAGTGCGTGACGGGAGCCCTCGGCTTGCAGTATGCGCTGGGGCTGGAGGTACTTGGACCCGCTGGTGCAGTGCTTGTCCCACCGGTGGCTCACACGGGGCCACCAGCTGCCCGTGGCCGCAAACTCTGAGACAGTTTGGGAAGAGCAGGCACAATCTCCCCTGAGGGATGGGGCAGCCTACAGCTAGCATGGCTGCGCTAATTGACTCAGCATAACCAGCTCACCCACATAACACGTCCGTGGGCTTCCCTCCCACCAGGACTCCATGGGAGACAGGACCTGGATTTGACTTTGTTGGAATAAATGTGTTCTTGCTTTGGTATTTGCTATGTCCCTATTTTTACTCCTTGGTGACTCTAGTGATGACGTCCAGCCTTCCTGGGTAAGGGTTCCCCATCCCTGAGGAGCTCAGGTCCTTACTGGCCACGGCCAGCTCTGCCCACACCTGCTGGCTTTCTTGAGCTGTGTGTGTTCAGCTTTGTCCTGGGTTTGGGCCTCAGGATTGGATTCAGCCCCCACTGACCTCAAGAGAGGACAGTTTCCATTTCCTCTGCGTTCCATTCCTCCTCTGACTCTAGAAGCCACACATGGAATGGGGTGGGGTTATGAGGAAGAGTCTGGAAGTAGTGAAAATTCCACTCCATGGCCTTTCTGACCACTGGCCAGAGCAGAGCCTCTGAGAGGCCTAGAGAGACCCGGACCTTTCCCACTGGTTGAAGCTCCCAGTATATATTTTTTTAAACAATGGTTTGTGTTAAATGTTTACATGGAACCAATGAACCAGCTTTAACACAATTAATACAAATTAATTAATTTAAATACAATGAATTAATGGAGTTGTAGAACATACTAATTCCTGGTACAACAATGGCGCTCAATCATAAAGATGGACGGGGAACCTCTTTTAGTCCTGGTGGTGTACTTCCGTGCCTGCATCAAAGTTTCATTGGGAAATAAAGTCAAGTGTCTAAACTGTGGACTTGTCCTGAACGTCAGCTCTGGGCCTGATGGCCCCTCAATGCGGCAGCCTGCCTACCCCTCCCCTCAGGCCACAGTCAGCCCCATGCCTTCCCTGACCTCCCTCACGCCAGGGGAGGGAGGTCTGGGTCACGAGTCACCCCTGCCCAATGGCCTGGGGCCTGCTCCACTATTCCAGCACCAGCTCCCACTACACTCCCACTCAAGGCCCAGCTCCAGCCTCAGGGCCACCCCCTCAGTCTCAGGCGACTGCCCTGGCCACCCCACTCCCAGCTGTACAGCCCAAGTCACCTTCTGTGAAGGCCCGACTCTAGCGCCACCCCCTCTGGCCCCTCTCCTGATGCGCCGGCTCTGATCTTCCCACTCTGAGGAGCACTACAGTGCTTCTGTCTTGTGGCTGCTATGGGCTCGGCATAGGGACCTGGTCATCTCTTGTCCTAAGCCTCCTGCGGTGCCAAGTCCTCTGGGGACAGGGCCTGAGAGCCTCTGGCCTGGGTCACTCTCAGAAGGCTGCCATGGGCTGTGGTTCAGGGCAGACTGACTTGGACAGATGTGCTGGGAAATGAACTTGCAAGGAGCACCCCCAAAAATGCTGTCTGGCTTCCATTTCACTGGTTATTCTTCCCACCAGGTTCCCCAAAGCTTTTCACCCCCAGAACGAAATGCAACAGCGCCATCCTCTGGACACTCTATTACGTGGCTAGTTAGCCCTCTGCCTAATGACCGATTTTACTGCGGCGCGTGTAACATTTCCTAGAGCGTATCATTTTTGTCATATCAGGGCGGTGATATTATCACTACCATACGTATGAAGAAGCTAAAGCCCAGCAAAGTGACCAGTTTGGTAGGGCGGATCGGCTGTCCCCTGTTCTTCATGTGACCTCCCTTCTCGGCGAGGAGCAAGAGGAGAGTGAAAGGCTCAGGGAGGGCAAGCAGAAAGCCACAGGCAGGCACAGAGAGTCAGTGAGATGGGGTTGGTGTGGAGAGATCATGAGAAGAGCCAGGGAGGAAAGCTGGGGGGCTCCCCGAGCAGCAGGACAGGCTGGGAACTTGCACTCACTAGCTCAAACAACAACCATAGAATAAAAGACATTTTTATCCTGACTTTTGCAAATGAAGAGGAGATGGAGGCTTTTGGAGGCTTCACACTTTGCTCAGAGCCACTAGCCAGGAACTGCTGGAGCCAGGATTTGAACCCCGGTTGTGATGCTAACCCCAAGTTCTCTCTGCTGCACTGGCCTCTGTCCTGATGACCTTCTTCAAGGTAAAGACACATGAGCAGGAAGAATTAAAGACAAAGCCTGTGCTCTTTTGGGCAAGTGCCACCTTCCTGTGGACTCTGCCCTCCTTGGTCACTGCCTCTCTTGCCCCACTTAGGCAGGTGTGGGAGGTCACATCTCTGGTCAGCCAGACACCAATTCACAGGAGAAGGTGGAGAAGGACACCCTTCTCCCCTTTGATTAACGTTCTATTGGCAAGGTCACGGAGTGATAAAGTAGGCAATTAGTTAGGCCTGAGCAGGAGGCAAGGACAGTGATAAGTAGTTCACACATTAGATGCCTCCACACACAACATCCTGACACTGTGGCCTCCAAGACCCCTCGTGGCTCCCAGGACCCCGGGTGCTGACAGACCAAGAGCCACAGGTGCATAATAGGCACTCTCCTCTTCCATCTCTGCCCCAGGGTAACCCCTAGACTCATTATTATGCATTTGCATTGCGGTTTTAGCCCCCTCCCCCATGCGGAAGGCTGTCACGACAGTTCTGGTACAAACCTTATAGGGTCAAAAACTCCCCCTCCCAACCTGCTGGAGGAGTTTCCCAAATGATTAGAAGCATCCTCCATTAGAGACCACCCTGTCTGTCCATGACCCAAGACCCAGCTCACACAAAAAAGAAAGGACCCCTGTAGCCTCAGGGTAGATGCCACCTCTGGGCCTGCCCACACTCCCACCTTAAGGGTGTATTATCCTTACTAAACTGCTTTGTGCTTGCTCCTTCCCTTCTGGCTGTCCTTACTGGAGCACGGATCCTCATGTAAATCTTTCATGGCAAATCCAAGAACTGAGACCTCCATTCACACAACACAGACTCTCCTACTGGTAACAGAAACACTGTGGCTTGTACCTCTTCCAGAATCCTATCAAAATTGGGAGAAAGCAGGAATCCCTGGGTCAATCCTTCCTTGCAGCTTTCTCTTTCCAAGCCCAGCTGAATTCCCATGTGAGCGGGGCCAATATAGGCGGGTATGGGAGGTCACATCTTCTTTCCCATGTTCGAAGGCTGTGATTACATATCTACCTTGTCTGATCAGCGCCCTCTGTCTCGGACATCAGTTCCTCCCCAGGGCGTAGTGAGGAGTCCGGAGTGAGCCTACCTCCGTGGGTGCTGCCCTCAGCAGACTCCAGCCTTTAGCTGGCACTGAACAACATGAGGAGAGGTCCCTACTGGCCTCTTCCCTACAGGGAACCTGCACTGCCTGCTCTCTAGAAGGCACACAGGTGTGCGGCGTGGCCTGGGCAGTAGCATGGGGCCCACTTGGTTTCATGTTCTGCCGTCGCCATCTTGAAATTCACAATAATTTTTGAACAAGGATCCTGCATTTTCATTCTGCGTTTGGCCTCACACATCAGTGTAGCTGACACTGAATGCATGTGTGCAGTCAGCATCTTGGTTTCCCAAGTCCCAGGGCCGCCCTGGAGGCTACTTCAGGCCTCAACATTGATGTGATCCCAGTGTGCCAAGGAGTCTGAGCTTTGCAGCTGAGAGCTTGCCCTGGGGTCTGAGTGAAAGGACCGGCCATGCCCCCTTCTCCCTGGTGCACACTGAGGAGGCCCAAAAGCTTCTCCAGCTTGTGACCAAAGGCTCTCAAAGGCAAGCCTATTATATCATTATGGCAACTCCTTGGGGGACCAAGGTTGCTGAGAAGGTTTAGAGCAGCCTGACACGAAGGGGTCTGGCTTTTCCCAGACTTGCCTTAATGTGGAGACTGGAGTTTGCAAACTCTAGGCTTTGTACACCAGCTCCTAACACCTGTGCACCACAGACCCCTTCAGGACCATCAGCTGACAGCTCACCTCTTCCCAGGAGTTGTTCTTGGCTGCCTACAAGGAATAACTCGCCCAGAATAATTATGTTCCCTCCTCGCGGACAGCCTTCATCCAATGACTGATTGTGTGGGGTATGAAGGTCTGGCCCCTGGCTTCGATTTGCGGTAACTCTTATTTTTTTAAGTAGGCTCCACGCCCAGCATGGAGCCCAATGTGGAGCTCGAACTCACAACCTTGAGATCGAGACTTGAGCTGAGATCAAGAGTCGGACACTCAACCGCTGAGCTACCCAGGCACCCCCACTTTGGGGTAATTCTTAAAGGGCCATCCCCACTCCAGAGCCCCTCGAAGTTGGCTGAGGTCCCCATGACAGCTGTATCACATTCAACTTGTCTCTCTGTCCAGTCCAACATCCTCCCCTCCCTGACAGGCACAGCTCCTACCCGTGTGCCTCCTGCTCATTCTGTTTCTCCGGGAACCTGACCTGCAACAGAACAAATATCCATCAGTGGGGAATCATCGACAAAGGGATGGCACACGCATATGGTGAAATGAGGTAGGGCAATTAAAAAGCCAACTGGTTGATGTGCGCCGGGATGGCTAGATATCAAAAATACCATGCAGTGGAAAAGAGCAAGCTGCAGAGTGAGATGTGCAGGGTGATACTAGTTATGTCAACAAAAACCCACCGAGGGACATGCAGACACACACGGAAGTAGTTTATAAAAGGGCGAGGAGGACATATGGCAAATAGCAGGAAGGTGAGGAGTATCCAAAGGACATCTTGCTTTATCCATAAAGGTCTTTTTTTCCTTCTGTGATTTTTTTAAAAAGATACATAAATAGGAACAAGAAAGGCAGTAAATAAACCAGAGTTGAGAGTGTTGGTTTAGGGTGGTTCAAATACAACGTCCGAAGTGAGACCTCCCCGTGGAAGCCAGAGAGCATTCCTGGGTCTGCAGACCGGGACGGTGAGTGTGTGAGCTCTGTGGCCGTCGCAGGACTCCAGTGTCACGCTCACATTCTGGAGGCAGTGCTGGGCCCCACCTCCCAGAGCCTTTAGGGTCTTCCATGTCAATGCTGGACTCTCCTTCCTTTGCTGGACAAGGCTCCGGCCAGGCAGCAGCTCAGGGGGCTGGCATGTGGGTTGGGGGTGGGGGGGCTCTGACAGGAACCCAGGACTGAGCAGGGTGGTGTCTCAGTGCCACTGGGAGAAGCTGTCTCACACACACACACACAACGGCAGGATAACCTTCCACAGCTTGTTCCCTTGAAGAGGTATTGAAAAGACATGGCAAGACTCTAACAACATATTTGACCACGACCTCCTCTCTTGGAAATTGTGAACTAGCATCAGGGAACAGCGTTCTACATGGGGAACTACTGACAGATACATGCCATACAAATAGCGGGAAGCAGAGAATAAACTGAAACAAGCATATGTCCCAACTTACCAGCTAAATGCCAAACATATGTCCAGCAGCCACAGCATTGCTGGCCCTGAGGGTGGGGCCCCAGGGCCACCCACCAACCCAGGATCCCAGAGGGGAAGGGCCTGTGAGAGTTACTACGCTACACAGTCTGTCCAGGGGCAGTCCTGGGGCCCTCCTAAGATGCAGGATGGATTATGCACAGCATGTTGGCTACACTGGAAAAAAATCTGTTGGTCTGAAATTGCAGACACAGGCAGAAGAGCCAGCTTCCAGTCCCCCGAGGGGGTTCCCACGTTAGAAGTTTCTCGTTCTGCCAGACCACCCAGGGAATGCACGGTCATAACACTGGTAGTCAGTCTCCATGAAGATCCATCAAGCATTCTTTCTTCAGACTATGAATTTGCTCATCAGATCTGCAAAATTACCCTCCAGCTGCAGGCAACAACGACCCTCATTCTTGTTAACTGTGCTGCCATTAAGGCAGAATGTGAGTTGCTTTTGAATTCTTCACTTCCCATGTTCTGCCTCTGACCATTTCTGTCTTTCCCTCTCTCTTTGTTTTACAGTAAGCATCATTTGTTTGGGGAGATTTAAATTAAATGTAAAAAGACGGGGGATTTGGAGGAGGCAAGTGGCATCACCCAGGAGACTGCAGCAGCCGGGGCCGATAGAGGATGGAAGGCAGAGGGGTCCTTTAGACAGACCCAAGACTTCAGTGAGACACCTTGTCCGGACCCAGAGGACACAGGGCATAAGGGCTGTTGGCATCATTTAACAGGATCTCAAGCCTAGCTCAGCCCTGTGGTGGGTATGGACCCCAAAACATGGCCACGACCTAATCCCCAGAACCTGAGTGTAGCCTCATATGGCACGAAGAGTGACTGTCACTTTAGTGGCAGAAGATGTGATGAAGGATTTTGAAAGGAGGACCATACTCTGCATTATCCAGGTGGGCCCTAAATGCAATCATGTGTATCCTAATGAGATAAGGAAGAGGATTGACAAAAGAAGAGGAGGCCATGTGACTACAGAGATAGAGATTGGAATGGTGCAGCCCCCAGATGCTGGAAAAGGTGAAGGACACATTGTCCCCTAGAGGCCCCAGAGGGAATGCGGCCCTCTCAACACTTTTATCTCAGACTTCTGGCCTCCACAACTGAGAGGGAGTAACTTTTGTTTGTTTTAAGCCACGCAGTTTGTGGTCATTTGTGACAGGACACAGAAAACCAATACCGTGTGTGGCCCTGCCCTGGTGGCCTTGTGGACTAGATTTGTGTGGACTTGCTTCCTGCTTGTTCCCAGGCCATGCAGTCAGGTTGCAGGGCTGAGTATGCTCCTAAGCAGGGAGTATGGGCTCAAAAACACAGTGTGATCTGAAATGCACACAAATGTGAGCACACAAATGTACGCACATATCCATGTGCGCACACGTGCATATCCATGTACACACACATACACCCACAATGCCCAGCAGAGATGGGCCATCCTCACTAGTTAGCCTAGCTCATGCTCTGGGCCAAACCCCAGAATTGTCGAGTCCTACAGAAAGAGGACAGCACAGTACATTATTAAAAGCTGAGGATAGAAGATGATGAAGCAAACTCTCACAGGATCACCAAAGAGGGGAGGCTGTGCTAACCCAAGCACAGTTCTTGGAGGCCATGGCAGAGCAGATGGAGGAGTGAGTCCAAGCCATTCTGGACATCTGGAGAAAGTGGGCTGAGAAAGTCTGTGTCTAACTTCACGTTTAATGAGACATAAGGCAGTGTGGGGGCTAAAAATTCAGGGACAATGGGTTGAGGAATTTATGTTTTAGAGAAATTCAAGTCATTTGCAGCATGAATTTGTGGTCAATGAAACTATTTTTTTTCTGAAACCTGTTTGCGGAATACTCAAGCGTTCTCTGAGCCTAGACTGTTCTCAGAACAAACAGAAAGTCTTCGTGTGGATGTGAGGACTGAATGCCTTTTGGGAGCTAATTTTCAGTTCAAGTTTTCACTTGGCTACTTACTGTGCCCTTGGAGGAGAATTCTGACCTCTCCAGGACTCAGTTTCTTCACCTATAAAATGGGAACAATATTACCTGTGATGGTTAATTTTTATGTCAAGAAAGCTTGGTGCAAGTTGTTTGGTCAAACACTAGTTTAGATGTTGCTGTGGAGGTATTAGTGAATGTGATTAACATTTACTATCAGTTGACTTAAGGTAAAGAAGATTATCCTCTATAATGTGAATAGGCCTCATCCAATGAGTTGAAGGCTTTAAGAGGAAAGACTGAGGTTTCCTGAGGAAAAAGAAAGTCTGCCTCAAGACTGCAACATAGAAATCATGCCTGAGTTTCCAGCCTGCTGGGGCTGGCACTACAAATTCCAGACTTGTGATCCCACACAATTGTGTGAGCCAGCCAATTTCCTAAAAATAAATCACCTTTATTATCTATCTATCTATCTATCTATCTATCTATCTATCTATCTATCAACTCTGTATCTTGTTCCTTGGGTTCACTACTGAAGATCAAATGAGAAAGTGCTGGGACTCCTGGATTTTCACAAGCAAAAGAATGAATGTACCCCTACCTCACATCATATATAAAGATTAACTCAGAATGGATCAAAGACCTAAATATAGGAGTTAAACTATAAAACTCTTAAAGAAAATATAAAGATAAGTCTTCATGACCTTGGGTTTGGCAAAGGATTCTTAGGTATGACATCAAAATCAAGAGCAACAAAAGAAAAACTAGGTAAACTGGTCATCAACAAAATTTAAAAAAAGAGAGAGAGAGAGAGCACATGTGAGCAGGGAGGCAGGAAGGGGCCTAGGGAGAAGGAGAGAGAGCCTCTTAAGCAGGTTCCATGCCCAGTGCAGAGCCTGACATGGGGCTCAATCTCAAGACCCTGAGATCATGACCTGAGCTGAAACCAAGAGTTAAAAAAGATAACCCACAGAATAGGAGGGAATATTTGCAAATCATGTATCTGATAAGGGACTTTTTCCTAGAACATACAGAAAATGCTTATAACTCAATAATAAAGAGGCCAATGACCTAATTTAAAAATGGTGCAAAGAACCTGAAGAGATAGTTCACTAGGGAGGACTGCAAATGGCCAATAAGCACATAAAAAAATAGTTGGCATTGCTAGTCACTAGGGAAATGCAAATCAAAGCTACTTCACACTCATTAGTATGGCTAGTATCAAAAAGCCAGATGATAACGAGTGTTGATGAGGATGTGGAGAAATCAAAAACATCATACGTGGTGGCAGGAATGCAAAATGGTGCAACTGCAAGGGGAAAACAGTTTGGAGATTCCTCAAAAAGTTAAACAGAGAATTACCGCATGACCCAGCAATTCCACTCCTAGACATCCCCCTCAGCCCCAACGAATGCACAGAAGGTCTGAACAGATAGTTCATCTTGGAATACATACAAATAGCCCACAAATATATTAAAAGATGCTCAACACCATTAGTCATCAAGGAAATGTCAACTAAAATCATGAGAAGCCACTCTATATCCATTAGAATGGCTAAGATTAAAGTCTGACCATACACACCAATTGTTGGCACTGGTGTGGAGGAATTGAAGTCTCATATGTTGCTGGTATAAATTTATATTTTGGAAAACAGGTTATTTCTTAAAATGTAAACATGCATTCCTGTCCTAGTGAAAATAAAACCATATATCCATGCAGAGACCTATACTTAAACATTCGCTGCAGCTGCATTTGTAACCGTTATATATGGAAGCAAGCTGCAGGTCCATCAACCCGTGAGTGGATAATAGATTGTGGTAGATCTATACCATGGAATACTACTCAGCTATGAAATAAATAAACTAACAGTGCACTCAACAACATAGGTATGTCTCAAAATCATTATGCTGAATAAAGGAAGACAGGAAGAAAAAAACCAGTACATGTGGTATAATTCCATTTAAAATTCTGGAAAATGAGAATGAATCCACAGTGGTGACAGAAGGCAGATCAGCGTCTGCTTGGAGATGGAGATGTAGGCGGGGGTTGGATAACAATGAGGCATGAGAAAAATTTGAGGGTGAGGGCAATATACATTATCTTGATCTGGGTGATCGTTCCATAGGTGAATACACATGTCAAAACTAACCAGATCTGTACCTCTGAAACAAATAATGCAATATATGTTACGAAAAAAAAAGAAGAAGAAGAAGAAGAAGGTAGCGGGAGGGGAAGAATGAAGCGGGGGAAATCGGACGGGGAGACGAACCATGAGAGATGATGGACTCTGAAAAACAAACTGAGGGTTCTAGAGGGGAGAGGGGTGGGAGGATGGGTTAACCTGGTGGTGGGTATTGAGGAGGGCACATTCTGCATGGAGCACTGGGTGTTATGCACAAACAATGAATCATGGAACACTTCATCTAAAACTAATGATGTAATGTATGGGGATTAACATAAGAATAAAAAAAACAATAAAAAAAAAAACTAACCAGATTGTACACTTCAAATATGGTCAGTTCAATGTATGTCAGTTATACATCAATTAAGTTGTTTAAAAAAAAAACAGAAAAAATACATATTTATTAGATAATTTAAAAGTTACTGAAAATATGATAAAACTGAGTCCAGTTTTAGGAATTTACAGAAACAAGAAGCACTAGTCCTATAGAACACATGTTTGAGAACATTTATTAACGATATCGTTTATAGAAACAAAAACAAAAATAACTTAAAATATCTCTCACTAGAAGAACAGATCAGTAAATTATCAAGGACTACAATGCAGCTATTACAAGGATGAACTTTATGTATATGCTTCAACAGTGAGGATTGTTTCTGCTATATGTTTAAGTAAGTAAAACAAAAGGCAAATTACCAGGTATACACAGTATGGACACTATGTGTACATAGATGATAATAAATAGATGGATGGAAGGATGGATGGGCGTCCATAGATGAATAGACAATACATGTCCTACATATGTGCATTCGTGTATGAACCCAGAGAAAAGTGAGGACAGCCACACATTAAACATTGTTTATGTATGTCTAATACACATTATTATTGGCTGGATTGGAATGGCTTTGGAAAAAGATTGTTCACACATTTATGAATTATTTAACTTGAAAAAATGAGTATGTTTTACTCTTACTTTTAAAAAAAGTAAAAAGAAAAAAAGTAAAAAGTAAAAAGAAAAAGGATTAAAATAAAATAAAGACAGGATTCAACTTGCTTTGAAATGCATCCAAAAAATATGCTGGCTTAAGGTTTAGAGAAAGAGTCAGAGAGACAGAGGTGAGATAAAGAAAGGGTAAGAAAATGTCAATGTTAAAATCTAAGGACATGGATATTTGCTGTACTGCTTGAAAATGTCCATAAAGAACATTGAGGGAAAGACGAACTCTGGGGACAGAACTTTCTCCCACTGGCCTCGGGCCACACCCACAGGAGGACCCATCATGTCTCCTTGTAGACACTAACTCCGCCTGCCTGGTGACTTGCGATGGACCCACATTCTGTTTTCCACATCTTCTGCGAGGCTCTGGGCCATCCATCCCCACAAATCGGGGCCCAACAATGGCTCCAGGCACCCCATCCTGTAACTGCATTTCAGGAAGAGTCCAGGAGAAGCGCTTTCCCCAGAGAAGGACTTTTCCCTGGTCGTCATTATCCTCTCCTCTTCCGGGTCCGGAGGCTTTGCCTGAGCTCAAGCAAGGACAGAGAAGTGCCCTCAGAGGCCCAGGATGGCATACTCTGACATGTGATTCCCCAAGTAGAGGCAGAGCGGAAGGCCCAGACTTCCCAGTGGGGACTAAGGAGGCCTTATTGTTATAATAAATCGGGCTCACCTCATTGGCTGCAAACAGTGGAGTGATGTGACCATATGTCACTTGGGCATTAAACAAATCCTAATGAGCTAAAAATATGTTTGTTTTAGCTAATTGACCTCTTTGGCCTTCATAAACCCCTTGGTAAACATCCTCAGATAATGATTTCCAGAGAGCGGATTGTGGTTCTCGAGGGTGCCGAGAAAGGCCCCCTGTCCCCGGGAATAGCTCCGGCAGCTGCCTGCTGAGGCACACGTGTGAACCTGCCTACTGCTTGCATGACCCGACGGGTGTGTGCGGCGCGAACGGGGCCAAGCGAGGAGAGGGGAGGCGGGCCGCTCTCCCAGTGCTCTCCCTGGCTGTGTGCACTCTGAGCCGTGTTTGTCTGTTAAATATGGGAAGTGCCCACCCCCAGAGAGATGCGGAGACAAAGCAGGGGTTCTAGACTCTAGGCTCCTTGGAGATCTGTGGCAAGTCAGCTGCAAGCATGGCACTTCCATACGTAGGAGCGTTCACCTGAGACAGGCCTGTGTGCTCTGTGCAGGTGGGGAAATGACCTGGATGCCTGTGAGGTCTGGGACCCCAGAGACTCAAGTTCTACAACTGGGTTCTCCCTGCAAACGGCGGGCCACGGCCCGAGCCCTCAACCAGCAAGGGTCTTCTTTAGCCAGGAGCATGGACACTTATTAGGTCGCAGAGACAACCTCATCTGACCTGGAATCACCGATCCCGTGGTGTCTGGAAGGTGGACACCACGCCCACTCACCACACACCGCATTGAGGTCCAGACACTGTATTCTTACTGTTTGAAAGGTGTTGGGGGGCCCTCACCAATTCCCTGGATGCATTAGCAAGACATAAAAATCAACTTCCAGCCCTGAAGTGGATAGCGGCCTCAGCCTCAGCCTCTGCACCGTCGGAGCTGACTGCAGCCCCCCCCGCAAGACTTCTTCTCAGTGACCCCTTGCCTCTCAGCTAAGATGATGGGCTGCGGTGAGATACTGAGCTCTATTTCTTCAGCCGTACAGCAGAGATCATTTCCACCACGGAGAACTTATCAGTAATGGAATGCTCCCTCCTTGCCTGAAACCATGAGATGCTTTACGCATAGTTTCTTACTTAATCGACACAATAAGTAAGATACTTCCCTAAGGCCACAGAGTAGAGAGTCACAGAGCCAGGCCTCCAGTGAGTTCTGCCTAATTCCAGAGACTGTGGGTCACTCGGTGTGGTGGGGAAATGCTGCTGACCGCAGGTTAATAGCTCTTATTTTGTTAGGTTCTGGTGAAAACTGTCACCTGGTGAAGCATGCGGCGCAGTGCCTGGCGTGTGGCAGGAACTCAAAGTGAACGGTAGTTACTCAGATTACTACACGCAGAGGTGGCACAGCAAGACGAGATCCAACGTACCTTCTGGGTCAAACCACTTCGGCCCCTGCTCCCCAGTCCCCAGGGCTGATGCGCTTGAATTAGACAGGATTAAAGGCTTATTGGAGCTAGAAGCCGCACCCCAACTCCCGAGTTTAGCCCCAGACCTTCTGTCCGCCCGCTGAGAAGGACGAGGGAGGAAGGCAGCCACCACACAGGGCAGTGCCTGACGCACAGTCAAGGGATTTTTTGTGCAGGAGCCAGCTCTCCTGCTGGATCCCCATGACGAAAGAATGGGCCCTGATCTTGTCCGTGCTGATCTGTGGCCTGGCCGGCCCCACGCACTTGTTCCAGCCAAGCCTGGTGCTAGACATGGCCAAGGTCCTTCTGGATAACTACTGCTTCCCAGAGAACCTGATGGGGATGCAGGAAGCCATCGAGCAGGCCATCAAGAGTCGTAAGATCCTCGCCATCTCAGACCCTCAGACTCTGGCCCATGTGCTGACCACGGGGGTGCAGAGCTCCTTGAACGACCCTCGCCTGGTCATCTCATATGAGCCCAGCACCCTTGAGGCTCCCCGGCAAGCCCCAGCACTCACCAACCTCACACAAGAGGAACAGCTTGCCCGGTTGCAGAAGGGCATCCGCCACGAGGTTCTGGAGGGCAATGTGGGCTACCTGCGTATGGACGACATCCCAGGCCAGGAGGTGGTGAGCAAGCTGGGGGGCTTCCTGGTGACCAGCGTCTGGAGGGAGCTCATGGGCACCTCTGCCTTGGTGCTGGACCTCCGGCACTGCACTGGGGGCCATATTTCCGGCATCCCCTACGTCATCTCCTACCTACACCCAGGGAACACAGTCCTGCACGTGGATACCATCTACAACCGCCCCTCCAATACAACCACTGAGATCTGGACCCTGCCCCAGGTCCTAGGAGAAAGGTACAGTGCCGACAAGGATGTGGTGGTCCTCACCAGCGGCCACACGGGGGGCGTGGCTGAGGACATCACTTACATCCTCAAACAGATGCGCAGGGCCATCGTGGTGGGTGAGCGGACTGTGGGGGGTGCCCTGGACCTCCAGAAGCTGCGGATTGGCCAGTCCGACTTCTTCCTCACTGTGCCTGTGTCCAGGTCCCTAGGGCCCCTGGGAGGAGGCAGCCAGACATGGGAGGGCAGCGGGGTGCTGCCCTGTGTGGGGACACCAGCAGAGCAGGCGCTCGAGAAAGCCCTGGCCATCCTCACTCTGCGCCGGGCCCTGCCAGGAGTCGTGCAGCGCCTGCAGGAGGCGCTGCAGGCCTACTACACGCTGGTGGACCGCGTGCCCACCCTGCTGCACCACCTGGCCAACATGGACTTCTCTGCGGTGGTCTCCGAGGAGGACTTGGTCACGAAGCTCAACACTGGTCTACAGACTGCGTCTGAGGACCCCAGGCTCCTGGTGCGGGCCGTCAGGCCCAAGGAAACCCTTTCTGGGCCTGAGGTCGGAGACGCTGACCCTCCGGAGGTGGTCCCCACAGTGGCCGAGGATGAGGCTGTCCGGCGGGCCCTGGTGGACTCTATGTTCCAGGTGTCCGTGCTGCCGGGCAACGTGGGCTACCTCCGCTTTGACAGCTTTGCCGACGCCTCGGTGCTGGAGGTGCTGAGCCCATACATCGTGCAGCAGGTGTGGGAGCCCCTGCAGGACACGGAGCACCTCATCATGGACCTGCGCCAGAACCCCGGGGGGCCATCCTCTGCTGTGCCCCTGCTACTCTCTTACTTCCAGGGCCCCGACACTGGCTCCGTGCGCCTCTTCACCACCTATGACCGCCGTACCAACGTCACACAGGAGCACTTCAGCCGCATGGAGCTGCTGGGCCAATGCTACCCCACCCAGCGCGGGGTGTACCTGCTCACCAGCCACCGCACTGCCACCGCCGCCGAGGAGCTGGCCTTCCTCATGCAGTCGCTGGGCTGGGCCACGCTGGTGGGCGAGATCACCGCGGGCAGCCTGCTGCACACCCGCACGGTGCCCCTGCTAGAGATGCCCGAGGGGGACCTGGTGCTCACGGTGCCCGTGCTCACCTTCATCGACAACCACGGCGAGTGCTGGCTGGGGGGTGGCGTGGTGCCCGATGCCATCGTGCTGGCCGAGGAGGCCCTGGACAAGGCCCAAGAGGTGCTGGAGTTCCACCGCAGCCTGGAGGCCTTGGTGGAGGGCACAGGGCACCTGGTGGAGGCGCACTACGCACAGCCAGAGGTCGTCGGGCAGACCAGTG
Organism: Mirounga leonina; assembly: GCF_011800145.1. Lineage (NCBI taxonomy): Eukaryota > Metazoa > Chordata > Mammalia > Carnivora > Phocidae > Mirounga > Mirounga leonina. Next base: position 13,258,132 of record NW_023270265.1, on the reverse strand, counting down.
CCCTGCTGAGAGCCAAGCTGGCCCAGGGGGCCTACCGCACAGCCGTGGACCTGGAGTCACTGGCCTCCCAGCTCACGGCCGACCTGCAGGAGATGTCTGGGGACCACCGTCTGCTGGTGTTCCACAGCCCTGGTGAGATGGTGGCTGAGGAGGTGCCCCCGCCACCCCCTGCTGTCCCGTCCCCAGAGGAGGTCTCCTACCTCATTGAAGCCCTGTTTAAAACAGAAGTGCTCCCTGGCCGACTGGGTTACCTGCGCTTCGACGCCATGGCTGAGCTGGAGACGGTGAAGGCCATCGGGCCACAGTTGGTGCAGCTGGTGTGGCAGGGGCTGGTGGACACAGCCGCGCTGGTCGTCGACCTGAGGTACAACCCCGGCAGCTACTCCACTGCCGTGCCACTGCTCTGCTCCTACTTCTTTGAGGCAGAGCCCCGCCAGCACCTCTACTCTGTCTTTGACAGGGCCACCTCGAGGGTCACGGAGGTGTGGACCCTGCCGCAGGTGGCCGGTCAGCGCTATGGCCCCCACAAGGACCTCTACATCCTGACGAGCCACATCAGCGGGTCGGCAGCGGAGGCTTTTGCCCACACCATGCAGGACCTGCAGCGGGCCACAGTCATTGGGGAGCCCACAGCTGGAGGGGCACTCTCTGTGGGCATCTACCAGGTGGGCAGCAGCCCCTTATATGCCTCCATGCCCACGCAGATGGCCCTGAGTGCCAGCACAGGCGAGGTCTGGGACCTGGCTGGGGTGGAGCCGGACATCGCCGTGCCCATGAGTGAGGCCCTCTCCACAGCCCGGGACATAGTGGCCCTGCGTGCCAAGGTGTCCACCGTGCTGCAGACAACCGGGAAACTGGTAGCCGATAACTATGCCTCTCCAGAACTGGGGGCCAAGATGGCTGCCAAGCTGAGCGGTCTGCAGAGCCGCTATTCCAGGGTGACCTCAGAAGGGGCCCTGGCTGAGATGCTGGGGGCTGATCTGCAGATGCTGTCCGGAGACCCACACCTGAAGACAGCCCATATCCCTGAGGATGCCAAGGACCGCATTCCCGGGATTGTGCCCATGCAGGTGAGATATAAGGGATGCTTAGCCTAGCACAGTCCCAGGAATGAGCCGACCGCTTGTCTGCACACCCCGGGCTCTGTGCGTGGTGCAAGACAATGGCCTCCAGACTTGGTTCTGTGTTCAAGTTCTCACTAGTCACATTTTTCCTTCCTCTCCTCCTGTCATCCCTTCCCCTTCTCACGTCCATGAGGTCCCTGAGCACCTCTGTTGAATAGTGGTACCCACAGGAACGCAGTTTGAAAAGCCCTGGTAGAGAAGGAGTTTCACTCTTGGCAGGGGCGGAAGGCAAATGTTTGCAGCGCTTCTTATAGTCAGTGGTGAGGAAAAGGTCAGGTCACGAGAAGTCACGATGGTCTCCTCCTCTGGCAACATGGGGTTTGTGTTCCTTCTCACCACCTGCCCGCCTGGTGGCGGGGGCGGGGGGGGCTGCAGTTTGTGTGAATGAGTTGGGGGGCAGGGGGAGAGAAGCAGGCAGAGGTCTCGACCTCACAGTTGCCTCAGAGCTAAAGCATGGAGCCCGGACACGGGCAGGGGTGTGGGCAGGGGTGCCTCGCACAGCCCAGAGGACCACGGCAGTGGTGAGGCCCCCCTGCCTTCTCCTCCCCTCCCACCACGCATGTCATTGTAGTTCTACTGCGGCCGGAAGGCGCTCACTCAGTGGGCGTGTTCTGAACCGAGGGCCAGCTGGATGGGAAATTCTGCACAAGGCGACTGTGGTCAGTTTATCTGAAGCCAGCAGTGACGTTTGGGGAAACACTGAAAAGGTAAATCAAGGTTGAGGAGCTCTGCTGCTGGGTGGTTGAGAAGAAAGTTCTCCAGACCCGTGGCCCAGATAAGCCAAGGGTTCACCAAGCACTCCCATCAGCTAGGAGCCTCATCAAAAGGCAGCATTTACAACATCTCTCCACGTGGTTTATCATCCATTATTTCACTGCAGTCTTGAGGAGGCAGGGCAGCATTTGTCTCGGGTTCCCTGGAAAGCAGGTCTTGGATGCAGGCAGTTCATGGGGGAGGCGGTCTCTGAAGCAGGAGTGCAGGAGCAGAGAGAGTGGGAAGGAGGGAAGTGGACAGGTGGGGACAGGTGGGTGCACTGTTGAAGCTGTTGCTTCTGAAGATTCCAGTGGGAACCTAACAAGTGAGGGGAATGCCTCCCGGAGCTGTCCATCTGCAGATGGGACCGGGCAGCTCCTGTCCTTCATTGACTGAAGGTCCCCCTGTGGACATAAACTCTCTCAGACTCTGAGGCAGCTTGGAGAAGGTCCTGAAGGAGAGGGTGGAAAGACATGGGGTGTGCTGGAGGCAGGCCCTGGCAGCCAAGGCCGGCGGCAGCCAGAGTCAGAGGAGGGCTAAGGGCGCGAGAAGCATCTACTGCAGAATAGCCATCCCCGTTTTACAAAAAAATAAACAGAAGCCCAGAGGGGTGCAGAGGAGAGTGGCCAATGGCCAAAGAGCTTGTGACTGAGGGCAGAGCAGGCCCTGGAGGCCGGGTGTCCCAGTTAACCCCCGGCACACTGCTTGTTCTCATTCCAGCCCACAGAGCCTGTGTCCTTCTAGCAGTCTTGAAGAGAGAAGAGGAGGCACAAGGCATGTTGGGGGAGCCTCATATGTGGCACTGTGCTGGGCTCACAGGGCTACCAGATTCCAAATCACTCCTTTCTAGTGTAGCCAGGGTTCATGAATTTGCAGTCACATGTGGATTCAGCTTCTGGCTCCACCACTTACTGTGTGACTGTGTTCACTCCGTGCTTCAGTTTCCTCACTGAAAGGAGGAGGGATGCTACAGGGTGCCCTGAGGGTGATGGTAAGGGCTGCAATGTGCCCAGCAGAAGGCCAAACCCCCGCTGAAGACTTAGGGGCCCAGTAGCTAGCTAATACCTTCCCTCCGTGCCGAGGGAAGGAAAGGAAGATGAACTCAGAGACATCAGAAAGTGTCAGGTGCTGTCGGTGAGGGGAGGGGGGCAGGAATCAGAGTGGAGAGCACACCTGGGCCTTGTAGCTCTGGACCCCATGGCCCATGGTGTGGGGTTTGCACACATGAGTGTTCTCTGTAAGGAGTCTGCCAACCACATCTTACCAACCTTGGGTCCACATCCTAGGCCCACCACCCACATAACCTCCTAGATGCTCCACCGGAAAAGCTCCTGGCACCTACTACCTCCTTCAGAAAAGTTAGTCCACTTCCATCCCTCAGTATCATTCATGTATAAAGGAAAACTACGGTGACCACTTTCCTGAGCTGTAAAATCTGCTAATCTGCTCCTTTGCAGACACTGAGCTGGACCCCCCCCCCTCATCTTTCAGATCCCTTCCCCTGAAGTCTTTGAGGACCTGATCAAGTTCTCCTTTCATACTAATGTGTTTGAGGACAACCTTGGCTACCTGAGGTTTGACATGTTTGGGGACTGTGAGCTGCTCACCCAGGTGTCAGAGCTGCTGGTGGAGCATGTCTGGAAGAAGATTGTGCACACAGATGCCATGATCATCGACATGAGGTCAGTGGTCCAGGGAGGAGGGGAGGGGCAGGCAGAGGTCTCTGGCCCTGGGGGTTCTGGCTTGGTCGGCTGCAGGGAACCCCCGCACTGGTGGTCTTTTTAAGCTCATCAGATGATCCCAATGTTTATTCCAGGCTGAGAATCACTGGGCTACTCCTTGGCTCCCAAACTTGCCTGGTCATTGGATTCAGTGGAGAGAGAGGGGGAAAGGGAGACATTAAGAACAGATTCCAGGGCACCCTACTGAATCCAGAGCTCCAGGGGTGAGGCCTTGTCATCTGTGTACTCGAAAGGCATCATCCCAGGTGATTCTGACCATCAATCAATCTCATGTCATACAAAATCAGCCCATGACCACTCCGGTCATGAGAATTAGAAAGCCAGAGTCCCATATGTTGGTTGGCTAATTGAATTTAAATAAAATTTTAAAAAAAGAAAGAAAGAAAGAAAGAAGAAAGAAAGAAAGAAAGGAAGGAAGGAAGGAAGGAAGGAAGGAAGGAAGGAAGGAAGGAAGGAAGGAAG